>NC_028358.1:9904327-9939825 GCF_000741045.1 Vigna radiata var. radiata
CTCCTGAAATAAAGTCTCTAAATCAGGAGATATCTACCCAATAATACCTAATCTTAATGAAAGGAAATCTGCCCAATAAATACTAATCCTAATCCTTTAATTTTAGGGATTACACATAATTGCCATATTAATTGAAATATTTATTGCTTAATAAATTCACATATTCTGACAGAATTGAAAGGAGGAGGTGTAGTTCCTCAGGGGAATAATAAAGCCTGTAATATGCAAGCCGGGGGGTAAATTAGATTGAAGATGTTTGACGACTGGGATATGCTATTTTAAGGTGCAAGGTATGTTCCAGAGCTAAAGAGAATCTTTTGTCGATTGGTATGTTTGGTCTTGTTGGTTTTGTCAACTAAAATTGAACAAGGCACTATAAAGATTTTAAGGAGAGCTTCTACAATTGCTAAGTGGTGAAAAGAACAACCTTTACAATTGCTAAGGGGTGAAAAGAACAACCTTTACAATTGCTAGATGGTTCAACAGTGATTGTGCATGTGTTTGCGGATGATGTAATATAAGACGAAGTTGTGGCATCTGAGGTTGTGACACATTAGTAAGAGAGGTTTAGTGGAGCTAGGCAAGCATAACCTACTAGGAGGTGATAGGTTAAAGGAGTTGGGAGTGATAGGCAAACAAACCTACTTGGAAAGTCTCAAATTAAAGTTTAGGATGGGTAGGTATATGTCTAATAACCATTTGAGTATGCTCATGCAGACCTTTGAGGTCCAACATGAGCTTAGACTCATGATGGAGGGTCCTATTTGCTCACTAGCATAAATCATTACTTGCCAAGGGTGTGGATTCGTATCTTTTAAAGACTGGGAATTTTTAGAGATGTAAGGAGTGACACACCATGATTGGTAATTAATAGTTAACCAAACTTAAAAGTGTTTAGAATTGACAATGGACCGGAGTTTGTATCAGAGCAGTTTAATGAATTTTGTAGGAAAGAAGGTATATAAGATGCCATAAGTTGGTCATATATACCTCATCAAAATGGTCTTGCTGAGAGGATAAACAAAACCATTTTGGAGCAAGTAAAGTGTATGCTACTGGGTGTTGATTTGCCTAAGTTCTTCTGAGGGAAGCTACAAACACTACCATCTATCAAATAAACAAGAGTCCATCATCTGCTATGAAGTTTAAGACTCCCACAGAATTAGCGAGGCCAATAAAAGATGTACTTTCGTATGCAATAGAAGTAATGGAACCAGAGATCTGACGATCCTCATACCATTTGAGAAATTTGTTAAGGATTGTAGTCTGCTCTGAAGGCTTAAAAGACATAGCAATAGTAGAAGAGGCATAGGTACTTGTAGGGGAGAGAGAAAAACCCTAAAATTCAGGGTTCTCCAATCAAGGCAACAAGCACAAATCCAGAAAGAGGGGGAAGAGGCAATCTCAACACATGTGATCACTATCGGAGAGTAGTGATACGCCATCACGCCCGATTGCCAAATGAACATATGTGCAACTTCGAACGACACATGACTACTTCAATGACAGAAATTATTGCGGTGTGGTGGTTGTCAGACCCAAACGATTTGAATGGTGGGGTCACCAACTTAAACGGTGGCTTCAGCGGCAACCATGGCGTGTTAAGGGCGGTTCTGACAAAAAAAAATTGTATGAGTTACTTGGAAACCCTAACTCTAGATACCATGTTGAATATAGAGAAAATTAGATATAAGAGTAATTCTCCTTGTGTAGAAAATACACATAGGATAATATATTTATAATGAACAATAAGAAAAGAAAATATGGGCTAAGCCCAAATACATAATGTTATGACTAACATAAGATATTATAACTAAGAATATCTTAATCATATCTAACACTTCTCACCAATGGCAAAACATTGTTTGATAAGAATATTGATGTCAATTGTTAATTGGTACAATATGGTGACCGTTTACAAGGACCAACCGAAGGTATTTGTTGAAGACAAAGTAAAGGTGTGTCTCTTACAGAAACCATTGTATGGCTTGAAGGAAAGTCCAAGGCAATGGTACAAGATATTTGATGATTTCTTGAGGTAGACTGGGTTCTAGAGGAGCAATTATGATAGTTGTGTCTACATCTTGGAAAAAGAGAAGGATGGAGTGTTTTATGCTCGCTCTTATGTAGATGATATATTTATAATTAACTTGTATAAAAATGAGATAAAAGAATTCATAGAAAATTAAACTCAAAGTTTGAGATAAAAGATCTTTGTCCCTCGAGGCAAATATTGGGGGTGGACTTATGGAGGGATCAAACAATTGGAGTGTTATGTCTATCTCAACGAAGGTATTTGAAGAAGGTTTTTAAGAGGTTTAGGATGCATGAATCTAAACTTGTGGGTACACCATTGGATCATCACATAAGCTCTCAGTTACTCAAGCTTTTAGTTTTGAGGAAAGTAGGAGGGAAATGAGGACTATTGCATATGCTAATGTAGTAGGGATCATCATGAGTTGGATAGTGTGTAAAAGGTCAGATTTGGCACATGCTATTAGTGTGATTAGCAAATTCATGGCAGATCTTGGATATGCTCATTGGGAGGTAGATATATGAAAGGAATAATATCATATGGACCATTGTATAGATAGTCTACCCATAGCAAAGAAGTTATAGAAAGGTTTGTAGATGTAGACTATGTAGGGAATTTGATATCTATAAGTTGATTTTTGGGTAATTTTTTTCCCACTATTTCTTATTGCAGTTTGTTGGAAAGCCAATTTACAATCAGTGGTAGCTTTATCTACTACCCAAGTTGAGTATATCACGTTCACAAAAGGGGTGAAGGAGATTGTGGTTGAAAGGGATGGTAGGAGAGCTGGGTATTGTGTAATTACTCGTTCTGATAGTCAAAGTGTCATATATTTAGTTCATCATTAGGTATATTATTAGTGAACTAAACACAATAATGTGAGATTGCATTTCATTAGAGACGTTGTTGAGTTTGAGAAGGTTAGATTGTGAAGGAGAATTGGAGGATAATCCTACATATGTGTTAACGAAGTCCATACCAAAATCAAGATTCAAGCGTTGCTTGGAGCATATTAAAATAAGGTGATGTGGGATTTCTTCATGATTTGGAGTCAAGGTGGAGAATTATAATGTAGTGGCTGATGAAGGGCACCATAGAGAATGTATAGTACCACCTGTAGTAGCTTGTCTATGTTTAGGCTATGCACGTTACATTGAGTATGAAGAACTTTTTGTTATAATACAATTGCTTCTTTCATTCTTGTTCTTGTGTTTTTCTTGTTATTATTGAATGAACACAACATATTGTTTTCGTCCTGTATATGCAGAAAGTTAAAGATAGCTGGCGGGTTGTGAATCACAGAGATATTATACCTACAGTTCCTCGGTTAATGGGTTATTGTCATGTTGAGCGACCTGTATTTCTTGCTGCAGGGGTTTTAGGAAATGCTCTAGTGAGTGATTATTATAATTCTTTCCACTCGTGAATCTCTGCATTAAAAATGAAATTATAGTAAGAATGTACTATTTTCTTTATCATCTACTGTCGTGTGAGGCACTCATGCTTTTTCTCGACAATTAGATTAAAAACACTATATCTACTCATTTATAAAGTTTAAGAATTAAAATTTATTAAATTATTGGACAGAGACGAACTTCGATTTCTCGTCAAAGTTTAGGAAATAAAAACATTCTTACCCTTTCTCAAAAGCATGACATTACCTATAAAGTGAAAGTCAGTCGTCATTGACTAAGAGGAATAATTTCTTGAAGTTTAAAAGAATTGTGCATTTCCAAACGCCTACTCTTACTAATGTCAAATGCTTGTCATCCAGGAAAACAAAGATATTTTGGGAGATGGTTATGAAGGTGATGTTCTTGGGGAATCAACACCCGATGTTATAGTCAGTGAATTCGTAAGTTTCCACTTTTGTAACTTCGAAGTAAATGTTTATTCTGATTTATTCACAAATTCACTTATAATTATGGTCATTAATTTTTATTTCACACTGATACTAAATGTTATTATTATGGTCATTATTTTATATGATAATTGAGTTTTTCTTAAATAAAAAAGACGTAATAATGAGCTTTTTATTTTTAAATCTTTATCCACGTACACGTTGATAGTGTTGCAAGGTATATCCTCATGCATTTCACACACCTTACCATTGAGGTCAAATGGGAATTTATTAACAGATTATTTATCATTCAAATGTCAGTTTTATCTGATTGTAGACAACATACATTTATTGTCTGGTTAAGGTTCTAAAGAGGTTAAAAATTAATCCCGACTTTGGTAATAGTATTTTTTGGCTCTTCTTGCAATTCTCTAAGTTCATACCTGTCCTTTTAGAATATTAATCATATTTTATTATTTTTAGAATATTAATTAGTTGCACTTGGCTTTTGCTGATGAAATAACTATGGTGCACATTTGGTTATTACTAGCACTTTTGGTTCCGTTCATTTTTCATTTCTCAAAATAAATATTTCTAGCAGTAGTAGTTTATACATAGTGCTTTCTTTGATTGAATGCATATTTCATGTCATGCTTATTAGCACCGTTGGCATATTCTTCCTTTTAAGAATCTAGAGGTGGTCTTTCTTACATGCTCACCATTCCCAACTTTGGTGTATCAGTTGAAGGGTGAGAAGGAACTTATTGAGAAGTTGTTGCAAACTGAAATAAATATATTTCGCTCAATCAGAGATGGAAGTGCTTTGATGCAGCATATGGAGGATTTCTATTACATCACGTTACTAGAGGTACAGTTGAATCTCATAAAACTATTCAATTTATCACTTGCCTAATTCTTTTGTTCTGCTATTATCATTCCTGTCTAGTTTTATATAGTAGCTCGGATGTTTTTATTTTGGAAGTAGTCTATTTTAGTTGTAGAAATGTCGGATAGTATTCATATGAATGAATACTTGTGTCACGAGCAAAACTAATAACATATTATATATTGAAAATACATCTAACAATAGTAATATTAAAAGAGTGAAATCTACAAACTGGAAATTGTACTCTACTGCATTATTTCTTTTACAAAAGAAAATTCTTTAAGAACTAAGAAATGCATATTTTGATATTTCTTATGGTCTTTTAACAAAATTATCATTCAGTTTAGGTGTACAATAAACACCTTGCCATAATTATATTAATTTTGTATATCACTAATGAACCAATATGTGTTTATCTTGTAATTATGTTTTTAATCCTCGATATTTCATGATTGGCAGTCAAACCTCAATATATGAAAATGCATAAAGCTAATAGATGTATTGTTAGGTTTTGGGATATGAAACCTATCGAAAACACCACATGCACACACTCAAGCAAGAACACAGAGCAACAAAGAAAGAATTTGTATTGAATTCCTTTCAACTGTACAATACATCCACACCTCTAAGGGAGCCTAATTCCCCTTCCACAAGATAATAGAATCCTGACTATACAAAAGAATTCCAAAACTCCTCTACAACAAAACAATAGCTCTTTTATATGAGCTCTATTCTCTCCACTCTAATTGTTATTACAATTAGGACAGTTAGGAATTCATTAACTCTTCTCTCCTTCTTTCCTAATTCTTTTTTCCTCTCATAAGCCCTCCATACTCTATCATTACCCATTGCCTGAAGATTAACCTTGTCCTCAAGGTTAAAATCAGGGAACTGATCTTGGATAGTCACCATATCTTCCCAGGTTGGTCTCGACCCCTCCCTCCTCCCACTCGACTAAGACTTGCGATATTGTCTCCCCGCCTTACTGTTGCTGCCTTCGACCTAAAGTTCTGAGTGGCCAGAATGTTTGTCCCTCCACTTGCAAGTCTACTAGAATTTCCTTCTCTACTTGCTTCGTGCCCACTATTAACTTCAATTGAGACACATGGAATACAGGGGGCTATCTCTGGTAGTAGCAGCTTGAAAGCTACACTCCCCACATGTTGTATTACTTTGAAAGGTTCTTGCGGATAGTTTGGGATGCAACCTTGCTGGCATGGAAGTCTGTCATCAATTTTAGTGGTCACCGGTTTCCTTTTGCGATTAGCATATTTCGTCATCAGCTCTTGTGCTCGTGCCAAATGAAATTTGAGTTGTTTGAGCGGTTCATCTCTAGTTTGCAGCTCTTGGGCCATTGCTTCCACAGTTGTCTCTCCTGGTATGAATTTCGTGAGCGTTGGAGGAGCTCTCCCATTCACTGCCTCGAATGGGCTACATTTAGCCGCCCTTGGTAACTGGTGTTATACAAGCATTCATCCTAAGGGAGGATGGAACTCCAACTTTTGGGCTGCTCTGAGCAGAAGCATCTCAAATACCCTTCTAAGATCCTGTGCAACACCTTTGTTTTGCCATCTGATTTTGGATGGTAGGCAGTGCTCATTTGGAACTGTGTACCCTGTAGCTTGAATAGTTCTTTCCAGAATAGACTCAAGAATAATGGATCTTGATCATTAACTATGGACACAGGCACCCCAGGTAACTGAACCACTTCCTTCACAAAAACCTCAGCTATCAATTGAGTTGTGTATGGGTGTCTTAGGGTATGAAATAGTAAAAGAGATGAGGGGAAATCTCCCTTATGTGTCTTTGTATACACATAGGGTAATGTATTTATAATAATAAGAGTGTGGGCTAAGCCCAAATACAAATGAACATGTAAATGAAATAAACACAATATCTAACATAGGGGAATAAAGTGTCCGTATTTACTTAAACGGTCAACCACCACTAATATAGTGTCATGACCTTATGATTTAAGGAGTCAGACTATGAAGTCCATGCTCACTTCTTCCCAGATGGCTTGCCAATTGGGAAGAGGTTGCAACAGACCTTGTGGAGAAGAGGCCAAGTACTTGTGCTGCTGACAGATTAAGCAGCTGGCTACAAAATTCGTGACTGATTTCTTCATTCCTACCCAATGCAAAGATTGTGCCACCCTGTGGTAGGTCCTATATACCCCTGAGTGTCCACTAGTATTGGTTGTGTGAAACTCACCAACGAGTTTGGGGATCCAAGCTGATTTGGCTGATAACACTAATCTCCCCTTGTAATGCAGCCTGTCGTTCTCCATTGGAAAAGCAGGAATCCTTGATGTCTTTTATTATCTTCATGAGTGTCTCATCGTCCTCCACCTCCCTCAAGACCTCCTGGTAGGGTCTCACCATGACCTTCATTGCCTTCTCTTCTTCCTTGTAATCCTCCTCCTTCTGAGAGAGAGCATTAACCACCTTATTTGTCACCCCTGATTTACATACAATTTCAAAGTCATATCCCAACAGCTTGGCTATTCAGCTTTGTTGGTTTGGCATGGTAATCCTCTGTTCCAATAGATAGCGTAAGCTCCTTTGGTCCGTATGTACTAAGAACTTCCTTCCCAGCCAGTAAGGTCTCCAATGTTGAATCACCATCACTAACGTCATTAGTTCTTTTTCTTAAATGGATTTGCCTCCTTATGTCGCCTTGCAGGCCAACATCTCAAACTTTTGGATGTACTCATCCACCGAGCCCTCTTGTTTGATCGCGGTGAGTCTCTCAAACACGGTCCCTCAGTCTTGTCCCCCAAACTGCCTCACCAGAGCTTCTCGCAATTTCTCCCAAGAAGGATTCTGGGCCTTGGCTCTCCAAAATCGGAACTAGTAACTAACACTCCCCTCCATGCATATGTACACCAGTTGGAGTCTTTCTTGTCCATTAACATTTTGTATTTCAAAAAACTTCTCTGCTCTAGAGACCTAACCCAATGGGTTGAGCCTTTCAAAGGTGGGTAAGTCAACCCTCTTCACCCAGCTGGGTGGTGCCTCGCCCCTATCGTTCTAATTGCTCGTTTGAGCCCTATCTCCTCCCTCTGCAATTTGTGTTCACAAAAACCTGACTCTCCTCATAGTTGCATTCAAGATTCCTTGCTCGCCCGCCAAGAACCTGTGTGAGTTCTTGGATTTCTTGATGTATCGCCATAGTCTTTGCCTTCAGACCGTCCAGCGTTGTCTCGACTATTTCCATCTGACCTTCCAAAACGTTCATCCTTCCCTCCGTTTCTCTTCCCGCTAGTCGCCTCTCTCATTGTGATCTGGCAGGTCGGATCAAAAGTTGGGTTTCGGGATATGAAACCTATCAAAAACGCCACACGCGTACTGATAGGTTTCCAATTAAGAAACCTAATCAAGACTCACTCTCTCACCCACAGAAAAGATACCAAAACTCTGAGAAAACCTCGTTGGTATTATTAGACAGTAGAAGAATACAAGAATAGGAGCAATGATGGGGAGCCTAACCACCCCCCAACAAGAATAACAGTCTTGTTCAGAATACACCAAACGTCCAAAAGATAGCTTCTACAACTAACACTCTCCTATTTATACAACCTATTCCCGCCCTTGTCTAACTGTCAAAATAGTTAGAGAACTAACGTTTCCTTCTCCTCTCATATACTAATAACCTCCTATCATTACCCCTCCCGCCTTCAACAACCTTGTCCCCAAGGTTCAACTTGGGATACTGGTCTTGAATCGTTGTTGCATCTTCCATATAGCTCCTTCTTTACCCCCTTCTTGCCACTCCACCAAAACTTGGTGTAATATCTCCTCTCCTTGCTGAATTTGTCTCCTGTCTAATACACGTATCGACCAAAAATTCGGTCCTTCTGCTTGCAGCTCCTCGGGCAACTCCTTTTCAACCCTTTTATCCCCCACAACCTTCTTTAATTGAGAAACATGGAACATCAAGTGAATTCGGGCTATTTTTGGTAGTTTGAGTCTAAATGCCACCTGTCCCACTTGTTGTAACACTTGAAATGGACCAAAGTATTGTGCAGATAACTTTAGATGAAGACGAGTGGGCATTGAAACTTGTCGGTGTGGTCTAATCTTTAAATAGACCCAATCATCCACTTTTATATCCACCTCTCTCCTTTTCTTGTTTGCCTGCTGAGCCATTAAATCCTACGCCCTGTTTAAATGAAATTTCAGCTGCTTAAGTGCTTCGTCACGTGTCATCAAATCTTGTGCCACGACTTCTATAGGTGTTTCACCCGGAACGAATTTGCTGAAGGATGGAGGACTCCTATCACGGTATCAAATGGCGTACATCTCGCGGATCCTTGGTAACTGGTGTTGTACCAAAACTCGGCCCAAGGTAACACGACATACCGGTTCTTTGGCTGTTTGGAGCAAAAACAGCGTAAATACCCCTCAACTATCCTGTTAACCACCTCCGCCTGTCCATCCGTCTCAGGATGGTAGGCGGTGCTCATTTTGAGCTGGGTGCCCTGCGCCTTGAATATCTCCCTCCAAAATATGATTAGAAACAGCGGGTCTCGATCACTGACAATGGAGACTGGTATACCATGAAATTTGATGATTTCCCTGGTAAATATCTTTACCACGGTTTTAGCTGAGAAGGGGTGTTTCAATGCCACAAAATGGGCATACTTGCTCAATCTATCTACAACTACCAAGATAGCATCATATCTCTGCGATTTGGGTAGTTTCACAATAAAATCCAAGCTTATCTCCTCCCACACAGCTTGAGGTATTGATAATGGTTGTAATAGCCCCTGAGGAGATGCTATCATGTATTTATGTTGCTGACACACAACGCAACCAGCAACATACTCCGTAATAGTCTTCTTCACGCCCACCCAATACAAGGATTGGGCTATCCTCCGATACATCCGGTACACACCCGAGTGCCCCCCTATCTTGGTTACGTGGAATTCAGCGAGTAATTTAGGAATCTAGGCCGAACTCGCAGATAACACCATCCTCCCCTTGTAATGCAACCTTTCATTCTCCAAGGTATACGAGGCATGCGAGTTGGGATCCATCTTTAGATTGGCTATCATCTTCTTTAATGTCTCATCCTCCTCCACTTCTCTCAAAAGATCTTGGAAGTCTGGCCAAAACAGCTTGGATATCGCCTAAAGCTCCTTCTCCTCCGTTTCCCCCTTATCTCTCCTTGAAAGAGCGTCAGCAGCCCTGTTGGTTATCCCTTTTTTGTAAACAACCTCGAAGTCATACCCCATAAGTTTTGCCAGCCAATTTTGCTGGTTCTGTGTAGTAATTCATTGCTCCATCAAGTACTTCAAGCTACGTTGATCGGTGTGTACCGTGAACTGTCTTCCCACCAAGTATGGCCTCCAATGTTGGATGGCTAAAACTAAAGCCATCAGCTCCTTCTCGTATATCGATTTGCTCCGAGATCCCTCAGACAAAGCTTTATTGAAAAAAGCAATGGGTCTTTTATTTTGGGTTAAAACAACTCCTACTCCTCCTCCTGAAGCATCGCACTCAATGTGGAATTCCTGATTGAAATCAGGTAATACTAAGACTGGGGCGGAAGTTATTGCAGCTTTCAAGTTATCCATGGCTATCCTCGCCTCGGTTGACCATTCAAACTTGCCCTTTTTTAGTAATTTTGTCAAAGGCTTTGCCAGCTTACCGTACCTGGCTACGAAACGTCTATAGTATCCTGTCAATCCTAGGAAGCCTCTCAAAGCTTTCAAAGTCCTCGGCTCATCCACTCCATGATTGCCTTCGTCTTCTCGCTATCCATCTTAACACCCTGTTCAGAAATTTGGTGGCCCAGGTAACGAATCTTCCTTCTCCCGAACTCACACTTCTTTTGGTTTGCCACCCATCCGTTCTGCTCTAACAGTTGCAACACCATACCCAGTTGCTTCAAATGGTCAGACCACGATGGGCTGTAAACAAGGATGTCATCAAAAAATACCAACACCCACCTCCTGAGATATGGCTGCAATAAGCTGTTCATAGTGCTTTGAAAAGTAGTCGGTGCATTCATGAGACCAAAAGGCATTACAAGGAACTCAAAATGGTCCTGATGTGTTCGAAACGCAGTTTTATGCATGTCCCCTTCCATTCGAATCTGGTGGTAACCAGACTTCAAATTGATCTTTGAAAAGTATCATGCCCCCTTCAACTCGTCCAATAATTCCTCAATCATAGGTATGGGAAACTTGTCTGGAACTGTGGCTTTATTTAGAGCTCGATAATCAACGCAAAAGCGCCAGCTCCCACCCTTCTTCTTCTTCTTCACAAGGATGACCGGATGGAGAATGGGCTCGAACTAGGTCTGATAACTCCTGCCCGAAGCATATCTTCTACCTGACGCTCAATCTCGCCTTTCATGAGATGCGGATATCTGTTTGGGCACATTTATTGGGTTGACGCCTTCCTTCAATTGAATGCGGTGCTCCTTGCTACGTGTCGGAGGCAACCCTTGCATGTCATGAAATAGCCGATAGTGCGTTCGTAGCAGGCTTCCCAACTCACGTCTCTGTTCTCCTCTCAAATCAGCTCCCCACTCACGTCTCTGTTCTCCTGTCAAATCAGCTCCCCACTCACGGGTTTCATCTGTCTGCACTATGCACGGATTCCAAACCACCACCCATGAGTCAGCATCCATTACCTTTAAAAGGCCTTTTGGTTTCACCAGCTGGCGTGCTAAGGCCGGATCACCCGATCTGAACCTTCTTTTCTCCTACTTGATATTCAATCGTCGTTTTACCCCAATTCGTTCTCACCTCTCCCAGTTTCGCCAGCCATGCAACACCAAGAATCACGTCAACTCCCCTTAACTCAAACACATAAAATTCCTCTTCCACATCGACCCCCTCCAATCGCACCGTCACCCTTTCAAATCATCCCTAAGTGATTTTCTTATGCCCATCGCCTAAGCTTACTAAGTACGTCGGAGTATTCGCCACCGGCAACCTAAGCTCCTCCGTCAGCCCTTTACTAATGTAGTTGTGACTGGCCCTGCTGTCGATCAACACTACAACCTCTTTGTCGCCAATTCTGCCTTTCAACTTCAAGGTCTTCGTGGACGTCAACCCTTCCGCCGAACACGCCGAGAGCTCCATCGGCTTCTCCTCCAGGTTGGTAATTTCCTCGTTAACGTCCTCCTCCTCATCCTCCACCAACAAAAGTACTCTCAAACTCTTCTCTGGGCACTGATGTCCCGGTACAAAGGGACCTGCACATCTAAAACAACGCCCCTCTTCTTTCCTTTTGAGAAATTCGGGGTACGGTAAGTTTCTCACCGTCCTCCCTCGATTATCGCCCTCGTTTGTACTGTTCCCCCTTGTCATCATGTTCGCCGTAACCTTATCTCTTCTCGCTGGACCTCTACCCTCTGATCTTCCACTCTGGTTTGTCGTCGGTCTATTTGGGTTCGATCGCGTCACAATGCCCACTGATTGTGAACCGAATGGGTTGATCTTGACCCCACCCAGGTAATTTCCCTGTACTCTCACTATCGCGTCTTCCACATCACATGCAACCCGCATCGCCTCCATTAAATCGGATAGGTTCTGGATCCTCACCTGGCCCTTCACGTCCTCTCGCAATCAGGCGAGGAAATAATTGAGTACTTGCTCCTCAGGTATTACCCTAGTCTGGCTCGTCAACACCTTAAAATTGTGAACGAATTCTTCCACTGTACCCTCCTATCTTAGCGTAGCCAATCTCTCGAAAACTGTCCCCCTAAATCCACCGCCGAAATGGTTGATCATCGCTGCCTTCAAACCGTCCCAAGAACGGTTTCTTGCTTTTTCTTTCCAAAATGTAAACCAGTATGCCGCACTCCCCTCCATACTCATGTACACGACTTCTAATTTGTCTTCATCGTTCGTCACCTTTTGGATGTCAAAGAATCTCTCCGCTCTGTTAAGCCAACTGAGAGGCTCTTCTCCATCGAATGTCGGCAATTCCACCTTCTTCCGCCAAGGCTTCTGTTCCATCCCCTTAACACCAATTCCTCCATTTTCGTTGCCCCCCACGACTCGATGTTGATTGTCGTTTACCGAACTGTCATCCGAGCTTCCCTCCGTTTGATTGGCACACGTACCCAAAATCTTCATAATCTGTTGTAAGTCTCGTCATACCGCTGCCGATTCAGCCTTCATCCCCTCTATTGTAATCTCAATGGCCTCCAATCTTGCCTCAGTATCAATCTCCATTTCTTGCGACGCGTAGCTTCTCACCCCAATTTGGATCCGACAGGTCGGACCAAATTGATAGGTTATTCTTTGATAAACCTAATCAAGATTCACTCTCTCACCTACAGAAAAGATACCAGAACTCTGAGAAAACCTTGTTGGTTTTATTAGACAGTAGAAGAATACAAGAATACGAGCAATGATGGGGAGCCTAACCTCCCCCCAATAGGAATAACAGTCCTGTTCAGAATACAGCAAACGTCCAAAAGATAGCTTCTACAACTAACACTCTCCTATTTATACAACCTATTCCCGCCCTTGTCTAACTGTCAAAACAGTTAGAGAACCTATTCCCGCCCTTCTCCTCTCATATACTAATAACCTCCCATCACATACACTCAAGCAAGAACACAGAGCAACAATGAAAGAGTCTGTATTGAATTCCTTTCAACTGTACAATACATCCACACCTCTAAGGGAGCCTAATTCCATAACAGAATCCTAACTATACAAAAGAATTCCAAAACTCCTCTACAACAAAAAAATAGCTCTTTTATATGAGCTCTATTCCCGCCACTCTAACTATTATTACAGTTAGGAATTCATTAACTCTTCTCTCCTTCTTTCCTAACTCTTCTTTTCCTCTCATCAACCTTCCATACTCTATCATGTATTATCTAAATTAGAGGTAGGAGATTGGGTAGGTCTCCTCACGAGAACCAAATTGACTTTCTTTTCTATGATTAAAGATCAAATTGATGTTCCACTTTGTTTAGAGGACCAAATTAACGTCAGTTGGTTAAGGGGGACTAAAATATGTATTGACTAATTTGTTTAATGAATTCATCATACAGTTTCCTTTTCTTATTAGTTCGTTCTTTTATTTTATCTGTTACTAATATTTCGTACTGTATTGTTATTTAATTCAGAATGTAAGATCAAATTACCAAGCAGTCCCAAGGTCAGAACAAGATCAAAACTATAGTTTATAATGATCCAAGAAGGGTTTGCTGTGCCTGGCTAACTTCAGTCTCCGGTACCCAATACTTGATAAAGTTGTATAGGTGTTGAGAAGAGTATACATGTACATTTGAGATCGCTTGCAGCCAATTCTTTTCTGGTATAGTAGACTGTACTATGTTAACCAACTGCTTGCATACATTTTATTTACCTTTTTAAAAAAAATTTAAGATAATCACTTTGTTGGATTGCAACAGTTGCATAAAAAGCTGTTTCTTGGATCTACTGTGAAATGACTGAATCTTATTAGTTGTTTTAGTACGTCATTCACTCAACTTTGCTATATTTCAACTTGAATGATAAGCTGTATCTGCAGTTGCTTCACATAGCATAAGCATTCACCTTAGTATATCCTGAATTTTCCTTTTTGGAACTAGTGTAACGGGGAGTTGACCTATTCTGTAAAAATAATTATATGGCAGTGTTACAATCTCGCCGTTTTTTTATACTACAATTTTTAACAGTCATTATTTAATGCTAATGGAATTTAATGAAAGGTTACGATCCTCTACAGTATTCCCTATGTAACTAATTAGGAAACAGATTTGATTTAGTTTTTTAATTTCATTATAAAGTTTTAAAATGGTCGAAGTCATTTTCCAGAACTTGTAAGAAGAGAATGAAACTTGTTTATTCTTTTCCCCAGTAATGAACTTGAATGTAGCCATATGTTGCATGATTAATATCCTCTGGAAGAAGATTTTCTGTTTTATTAATAAAATCTAATTGAATTGGCAGCCAAGGAAATGGAAGCTATGCAGTATGTCCTATATATTTTGCAAACGGAACCGACAAGAAATGGTGAAGAACAAAAATTCTTAACAACTTCTGTTGTTTAAGTATTATATTTATTTGGCTTGTGAAAATGTTATAGCATGCATGTCAAATATTCAAAGACATATCTAATCCTTGTTCTGATCTCAAGAATCTATAGCCTCGTGCAGAATGTAATTTATGTTGTAAATATGCATATACAAACATTTTATGTTCAAGATTCAGTTATTGTGGTTGGGCAACTCAATTTTTTATAGATTGATTTGCATTGCTTGTTTTTGTTTGATTAAGAGCCACATTACCATTTATTGAAGATGTAAAAGATAGCCGGTAAACAATGATTTTGTTTATGATTACTAGTAAATGAAACTTGAGGTGAATAAAAAAAATAGAGTGATAGACAAAGGCAATTTCTTCCTACACTTCCATAAATTTTATCTTCCACTCCCATGCAAAAAGAATCTATTTTTGTCCTTTTTGAATTATACAAATAAAAAATCATTTTCATTAAAAATAACTTTCGGATTCTGAAAGTTTATTTTTTTTCCTTAAAAAGAACAATTTCTAGATTGAATAATTTAAAATTTAAAAGTAACTTTTAAATTGTATATTGAATAATTTAAAATTTAAAAGTAACTTTTAAATTGTATATTCTAAGTGACTTGAAAGTTATCTTTCTCTAAACCATATTTAACATTTGGAAGTTATTTTTTACTTTCAGATTTTATGATCAAAAATTATTTTTTTACTTATTTTATTCTTAAAAAAATGGTTTTTAAATTATCTAATTAAGTTATTTAACTTTTCGAATCGGAATTTATGGAGCAAAACGGAACCATTTTTACGAGTTGTATGAGAAATTTTGAGTTGCAGGCAAAGATAAAATACTAAAATGGAGAAATCCAATCGAGCTTAGCTAAAATCATGAAGAGCAAACGTATAACAGTTTACCAAAACCGATTTTTTCATAAGACAAGAACAAGTAATCTCAAGCACTTAAGATCAGCACACAACGTTGACTAATAAACATAACATAGAAACCACTAGAAGTTCATGTCATAAATAAAATTCAAGATGCAGTCAAATTTCATCTCCGCATACCTTTCATCTGTTTGCTATAATTAGTTAAAATAAATAGTTGGTTCACTTATATATTTGGTTTTTAGCTTAATAAAAGAAATAATAATTTTAATATAACTTTTTTTATTTTGTTAGTTTTTGCTTTGATCCAAATTTGATGAATAGTTTGTTTTGGAAAGGTTTAAACTATTTAGTTGTTCCTATTTTTTTGGAGGTTTTCCCATTTTGATCCCGTCTTATTAGAATCTCCAATTGAGTCTTTATAAGTGCTAATTTCAATCAATTAAGCCCCTGCTGTAACGGGGTTAACTTTTTTGCTCAGCTGAAAGGATGACCTGTTAATTTCTGTAAACGTGGCCTATTACGTGGCATGAATTAGAGTTAAAATTGATTGAAATTAGCACTTATGGAACTCAATTCATGCCACGTTTCAACTCTAAATAGACCACGTTTATAGAAATTAACAGATCATCCTCCCAGCTGTGCAAAAAAGTTAATCTCGTTAACTAAATTTAACGGCAGGGGCTTAATTGATTGAAATTAGCACTTAAAAGGACTCAATTGGGGATTCGAATAAGACGGGATCAAAATGGGAAAACCTCCCGAAAATAGGGACAACTAAATGGTTTAAACCTTTTGGAAACTATAATTCCATCATGGTTTTTCTATAATTAATTAGAATAAATTGTTGATTCATTGTAAAGATTAATTATTTCATCCGAAATATTAATGGTTTTAGAAAGTAGTACTTCTTCAAGATTTTATCCTTAAAAAATTTTCAGAATGTAAAAAGAATATTTAAATTATTTTTAGTTTCAACTTTTAACTGACATAAGATTATTGACTCAATCAGTTATATTTGAACTTTATTAATGGTAGATGTAATTAAATATATGTTTGATGTATAATATTCATTACATGTAGTTATCAAAGAGAAAATGAACATTAATATGTAATTAACTACAATTACTTCTTATGTTAGAATCACTGTAGATTTTGAGATCTAAGTTATGCTAACCTTTTCCACCTATAATTTTTCATCACATGAAATTTTATTAAAATAAAAAGTTAATAAAAAATGAATGCAAAATATAAAAAATCACACAAAATTCATTATGAAAATTACATCTCATGAAATACATAATTATTTCGAATATCTATTTCACATCTACAATGTTGACTACCTATTAATGGGAGGTTAATAATATCAATTTTTCCTTTAATATATATGCTCAATTACCTAAACAATTAAGAGAGTTCAAACAAAAACTAATGGAATTCATCTTTTTGTACTAAAATTATTCTTTTTCTTATTATACTAAGAGTAAAATGTATCAATATTTATTATTATTTACTGAAGTACTTTCTATGGGATGGTTCCTATATGAAAAAAAATTATAGGATGACTTAAGAGTTTTATATTTAGACATGTCATGATTTATGGATTTCCTCCTATTACTAATAGAATGCATACATGTAATCATTTTCTAAATTATTTTTATTACATGAAAGAATTTGAAAAATAAATTGAAGTTTTATATTTCAAGAGGAAAACTAATGAGAAACTAGTATAGTCATCAAATGATGAGTGAAACTAATTAGGATAAATAATGAACTCAATTGAATAATTATTTATGTAGTTCGTATGCAATACAATAAGGGGCGAAAACAATTTTAGTGCAAAAAAAATTCATCAATGGATTCCCATATTTTAACAATACTTTTTTACAATAGGATATGTGTCATCATTTCATTTGTCTGTTTAAATTTATTTTAGAAAAAAATATTTGAAACAAACCAATCATAGACTAACGTTGTCAAAAAACTGTCAAAAAAAAGTTGTTGAAAGTACTTTTTTGAATAACATATGAGGGGTGCCCAACAGTAGAGTGTTGGCTTTCAGCGCTTGCATGAACATGCTTCAGCCAAAACTTGAGGAAAATCATGAGCATCTACATTGAAGGTAGCTGGAACTTGGGAAGCACATTTGACTTTTAGCTTCTTTGTAAGCTTGTCATAAGAATAGTTTACTTCAATACTCTTTTCTTAAATATGATTAATAAGTCATTAGCTACTTTGATTAGGATACCATATCTACCTATAAATAAAAGGCATCATTTGTATAAGTTTTTCAGACTTGATTAATGAGTAACAAAACTCTGTCATTTTGGAGAGTTAGTGTTCTTGATTGAGAGTCTTGGAATAGTCCAAATGACATGGATCAAACAACTTTCGTGCTTTTAATGATAGCTTTTATTATCATTAAAACATAATTAGAAAACCACTTGGAAGCTTTCCTCTAGGTTTGTATCGTCAGAACTTTAACTATCTCTCCTTTTTTTTATGATGACAAATCTATAGGAATAAATCATAAGCATTTAACTATATAAAGTATCATAGTACATGTATTACTTTATGAACCATCTTTTAGAATTACATTGTATCAAGGTATAACAATTTTCAGAGCTTATGTCATACAATAATTGTTAAGTCCATATGGTACAAACCCCATGCTTCAAGTGGTTTTCCCAACTATGCTTTACAAGGAATAGACAAAGAATGGATTATATCATCTAACACATAATATTTTAGATTACAACTGGTTATTCAAAATCATCAGATAATACCATGAAAAGTATTAATCAGACGATACAATAGTTACATTGATCAGACGCCATAAGTTACACTACTCAGACGATACATGTTACATTGAGCAAATGAGCCCACCAAAGTTGATCCTCATACGACTACCAATGAGGAATAAATGAAACCTTCATTAGACCAAATGGTTCAAAATGTCATGATGAGACGATTCAACAAAATTGTTTCCTAATAACCATCAAATGATTACAAGACATCATCTAATACTTTAATGACTGACATGTTTATTAATGTTTTGATTCTGTTCGAATGATTTATGCTTTGAATTAAATATTTTTCTATGATATGATTAAGTTGGTATAATTATATCATTAATTTATTGACATAAAATTTGTTTTATTCTTTGATAAATCATATCAAGAGTTTTTCGCTCTGAATATATTTGAGATATTATTTAATATGGTCAAAAAGTTTCCTGAAGAAAAAAATTCAGAAAGTCCGAGACAAAAGATCCAAGCCTTCTTAATCAAGAAAAGGAAACAAGATAATATGCCGCAACAAAAGATTTGCATAAAATGAGCCTATTCTTGAAGATTAAAGAATACTTCAATCAAGAATTTCTAAATGCCAAGTTGGCATGATCCTCAAATTCATCAGATTGCACAATTATATGCTACAAGGTCATCTACAACTATGATTGAAAGAATGAAGTAATTCAAGGAAAGAATGAAGATAGTGATATAAAAACGGAAATAGATGCATTGACGAGTTAAATCAAGATAATCCATGAAGATGAGGATACCGATACAAAGCGATGATGCTAAGATCTCAAAGTAGAAGTTGCAAAAGTCAAGCAGAATAAAGTTATCCAATCATCCAAAAGCTTCAAAGCTGCAGATTACATCGATGACTCCATGAAGATTTTCAAAGCACAAATCAAGCTGATCATAATTGGAGATCAATGAAGAACAAAAGTTTAGTTAGTACCCACTACATTCTGAAGAACAACAATAAAGGAAGAGGAAGAGAAAATTGAAAGAAGTTGAAGAAAAAGCTGAAAAACGTACATATACTCAAACAAAGAGAACATACACAAAGAGATACGTTGTCTGCAAGTATCCTTTTGTTTCTTGATTCTAATAACAACTAAAGTATCCGTGTGTTACGTAGAGTTTCAATTGTATACAACGGACTTCTATTTCATTCGTTTTTCTTATTTTTATTAAAGTTCTTATTCACAGTTAATCTCATCAACCTAGAACACATTATTTGACAACACAAATTCTGTTCCTCTGATTGAAAGGCAGAGAAAGAAGTAATAATAATAATAAATAAGTTAATATCACAGGACACATTATTTGACAAATTTGCTTTTGGTTTTAGAATTGCAGCACCCTTTGAAGCAGCTCCACTGGAATTGGAATCCAAATTTCATCATGGACAGCAAATATCCTAATTTGGTAACTGATTTCATATTATAAAATCACTTTTCCATTTAAAACTTACGAAAAAGAAAGACAAAATATCAATATTTATTATCCAAATTTTAACATAGGACTAACTCATGAAAGAGAAATCGTTAAATCTGAGGGGTGACATTCACTATTGAGCATGCAAAAATAAATCTTCGTCATGCATGGTTTAGATCAGCATATAAACAATCCTAATGCTCCTAATCTCACGGCGAAGATAATGAGTCATTCAAGCTGATGATAGTACACTACAACACTCGATTGCTTGCATTTTATATCACATATAGAATTTAGTTTTAATCCCTCGTTCCCAGTTAAATGGGTAATTAAGTCGGTATTACAAGCAAATACCCGAAAAATCTGCATTCTTGACTATCCAAGGATGTTCCATTATCTTCTGAAGAGAGAGCCTACGTAAGGAGTCCTTCACCAGAAGCTGCATTAATTTATAGATTGCTGTCAGAAAGACCACTAATTTGTTCACTGAAAGAATTTACTTTGGCCAAGATATCAATACTGGGATGTTAACTTACCCGGCTAATCAGACTTTTGGCATCTAAAGAAACAGAAGGGTTGGAAGGGAAGCTTAGGTCAACCTTCATTATCCTACACAAAGCTAAATACATTAAATACACAATGAAAGAACAACGTCTACTTTAAATAAACATATAGCCCGAGAAGTTTTTTACCTTTTGAAGGTATCAGCTTGACTCTCAGCCTCAAATGGAGGGGCACCAAAGAGGAACTCATAACAAAGGATACCAAGAGTCCAGTTATCAACAGCATAGTCATGAGCTTTATTTTCAACCATTTCTGGTGCTAAATAATCCAATGTGCCACACATGGTATGTCTTTTGCTTTTAGACTGAACAGACCAACCAAAGTCTCCAATTTTAAGACGACCCTGCAATCAAGTCACTATTAGTTGAACATACAAGTGCCCTTAAACCCCAAATATAATCAGTTGACTCCAACTATCTACCGAATGGATTCACTTTCATTTAGTCTCTTTTTGATGAGGAGTTTGAAAAGGGTGTTGTAATTAGAGGAAAATCTTCCTAATTAGAGAAAATATTTATAAAAATTTTCTAATTACAGAAAATATCTATAGAATCTTCTAGTTTATTTTTAAGTATGTTGTTTACTTATTTTTCTTTTTTAGAAGATTAGATTATTACAAATAGAGGTAAGGAGAATGTAACATACATGAATGAAAATAATAAAATTCATTCTCTTTTTCAACAAAGGGCATTAGAGATTTGACATCAATATTTTTTAGCATTGCAACAAAAAACATATTTGAGCACCTACACTAAAACTCTAGGCACGAGCGTTCCAAACATTGCCATAAGTGAACACTAGTGTGGAAAACTACCTCGTTGGCTGGCGGAGGAAGGATATTTTAGCATACCTCGTGATCCAGCAACAAATTTTCAGGCTTGATATCCCTATGAATAACATGCTTCTCGTGGCAATAAGTCAACGCCTTTGTGAGGCTCAAAATATACTGGAATTATAAAAATAAAATGAGTTATGAGTCAACATAAAAAAATTTAGCTCAATAAAGGAGCAAAGATAACAATACAAAGTGAATAGCATGTCGGAATAATCAAGGCCCACAAGAAAAAGATGAAAGTCCATATGGTTCAAAGAGTGCATCTAGATATTAGTTGTTATTATGTTACACTTGGAAATATTTTATGCTAGAATAAGTGACAAGATGCCTCTTAGGGTTTTACTCACCAAAATAATTCAAGGTATTTATAAGACCTATCCATGTAACAAGAAAGATAGAGAGTAAAATTTGCATTTTCTTCATATCTTTCATTAGTTTATTTTCTTCTTCTTTCTGGTGCATAACATTCTGGTGCTTTCAATGACCTACTTCCATGTCTCCTAAACCAAAAAGTGACCCAGATGAAACCTTGGATACCTTTTTGAACAAATTAGCCAACCTTCAAACACAACTTCTCACTACTCAAGACCACGATGGTCGCTACATCACCCTTCAACAAGCTTTCGAACTCATCAATCGGCTTTGGAAACCAAGCACGACACCATCAACCATGCGCTCACTACTTTACTATCCACCTTATCTTCTCATACTACTACCACAGTACCACCCCACAATATACCTTTTGACACTCTTCAGTATGTCCATAGGCACCACGTCTTCCACTCCACCCCAATTTCCAATATTTTCCAGACCGTTTTTACTACAGCAAGAACCACCACCATTCCACCTTTTCACTCTCCTCCACCATCAATACCTTCCCCTATCTATCCACCAAAAATCCAGATGTTTCTTTTTTATGGAACAGATTCCTTAGATTGGCTATTTCAAGCTGACCAATTTTTTGAATTTTATAATATTTCTTAGGATTTTTTATTAAACATGTTTCTTTTTTATATGAAAGGCGAGATACTCAGTTCGCTCAAATGGATGTACTAGAATGAACAACTTAGTGATTGGAATTGTTTCAATCGTGCTCTAGAACTTCGTTTTGGCCCATCAACATATGCCAACCATTAGGCCAAGCTATTCAAACTCTGCCAACATGGCACTGTTACAGCATATCAAACAGATTTAAAAAACTTTCCAAGTGTTTTGGGCCTCACTCCCGAGATGATACTCAATTGTCTAATCTCTGGCCTTATCCCTGAGATTCACATAGAAATGAGATTCACAAAGAAGTACCCGTCCTTCAACCCACTTCAATCACCCAAGCTCTATGTCTTGCCAAGCTTTTGGAATCTAAACTAACGATTCAATACATGAACCCTAAACACCCTTCCTCAACCCTCCTAAAGTCCCTTACCACAAACTCAAAGTCCATCTTCAACACCTTCCCTTAGTATAAAAAAGCTTACCTCAACTCAACTCCAGGATAGATGGGCCACCGGTTTATGTTACAATTGTGATGAAAAGTATTCTCTGGCTACAAATGCACAATTAGCCGTATGTTAGTTTTGATAAGTGAAGAAGCCACACCAGAATACACCACTGCCGCTTACTTGTAGATGACCCCACTCATGTCCATCTCTCTTTCCAAGCTTTTTCCTGTAGTCCCTCAGCTCACAACTTAAGTTTCAAGGCCATATCGACAACTTCCCGATTAAAATCATAATTGATACTAGCAGTTCCTATAACATTTTACAAACCCACGTAGCCCATCACCTTCACCTTTGTACAATCTCTATTCTATGTTACTCCGTTATGGTTGGCAATGGGAAAGAATCCGATGTTTTTTCCTTTGTCCCAATGTCATGGTTTTTATCCAAAAACACACATTGGCTATTCACTTCTACCTCATTCCTATGGAAGGAGCTGACATGATTCTCAGTATGGATTGGTTACGTTCTCTGAACCCTTTATAGACCAATTTTTCCAGACCCAACTTTCTTTACTCACAATGGCTGCCCCATAACCCTACATGGTACAACCAAACTCTTACAAAACCATGCTTCCCTTCACCTCCTAAGATTGTGGGAGTGATATGCTAAAAATAAAAACATAATACACCCAGTAGACAAAATTAAAAAACAATAGAAATAAAATCTGAAACTTCCTAAAATATCTTAATAAAGGCCCACTACGAAAATATCAAAGTTCAAAAATTGCATCTAGATATGTCAATGTCATTATCTAATACTTGGGAATATTTCCGTTAGAATGAGAGACAAATGTCAGTTAGGGATTGACTCACAAAAACAATTCAAGATCTTTATAAGATCTATTTGTGTAAGAAGAAAGACACATGAAAATTTGAAATTTCTTCTTATCTTTTGTTAGATCCTGATGCATAACACAGCCTTGTCCAAAATATAATATAAACATAGTGTCCATTTATTTATTTTATAAACAAAAAGAATTCTCTTTCACAATTTTTCAGTACTTCAGAAAAAATTATCATTTGCTCGCAAAAATCCCTAAAATATTATTTTTTTCTTGTTTTAATTCAAAAAATACAAAAATATCCATAATATGTATACATATCTTTTAATTTAAATCACGTAGAAAAAAAATACACAAAAAACGGCTCCATAGACTTTTCACGAAGTTTACACAATTAACTTCTCTATAAATCAATGAAAAATTATTCATGAATATTAAAAGGGTGCATGAACACTTAATATACACCTAGAGAGAGTAAAAATATAGGTTATAGGTTATAGGTTATATAATGTGATAAGAAGAGAGAGATAGAAAGAAAAAACAATTATAGAATAGGTATTGATAATATGGAGGTGTATGTGTATCATTGCTCTAAATTAACATTTCACACTGCAGGCCACTACAACTAGGACATCTGCCGCTGTCATCATAAACAACTCATTATTTTATTTTTATAAACTTTTCAAAGATTATCCGACTTTGCATTCTGTTCAACCTCTTCAGAAACAAAAATCAAATTTCTAAAATTAGAAAAACTACAGCTGCTTTCTTCTCATACTCATCTTTTCTCAAGAATTAAAACCCAATAATTGAAAAATGGCAAGAAACAATTAAAAATATTTATCTTCCTTGCAAGTAGAAAGATGAAAGCTTCCTCCAAATCAAGCCAGAGGAAAGTAATGATAGAGCTAGGTTCTATTTGGATAAACTTCTCTACAAACACTCACAGGGTAAGAGAATAAGATGGTAAAAATTGAATTTCTCTCCGATACAAAAATCAATCATAAACTTAACTTTCAGAAAACTCATAATTTCTTCAAAAATCAAAGTACACAAATCAATTTTGGTAAGCTGGAAGGAGAAAGAAAATCCCTCGTGAATTATGAAAGATCTTCAAAACATTGCACACACTTGAGAAAATAGATTACCGTAGCAGCTTGTTTCTCTGTAAAGTGACCCTTCTTTCTCATCTCTTTGTAGACCTCACCTTTATGAGCATACTCGAGAATCAAGAAAACACGGTCAGTGTCATGAAACCAACCATAAAGACGCAGGATATTAGGGTGCCGAAGACTGGTCTGTATCTCCATCTCTCTCCTTAGTTGGTGATGAATTTTATACTTATCAATTTGTTCCTTAAATATAATCTTCAACGCCACAACAAAATTGCTCTGAAAACAAACTCAAATTATATTAAATACAAAAATTTAACTCTATTGGCAACTCAGAGGACAAAATCTACACTTCTAAAGATCATTGCTTAAGTGAACATTCTAATATTCCAATTACTTGAATGAATCAGAGAATATATGTTATAGAAAATAGGAATGAAGCGAGAACTAAGAACCTTGACTTCTCTGGCAACATAAACTCTACCAAATTTGCCCCTGCCGAGAGGTTTACCGATCTCAAAGTCTTGGAGGGACCAATTTTGCTTTGAGTTTTCTTCTTCCGCTGGATTTTGAGAAGCCATTTTTGGAGGGAAATGCAAAATTCGGTGGAGCTTCTCTCTGAAAATTCAACTTGTTTCAACGCGCGCGTTTATGAATGGCCTCTAACGTTACAACGCAGGGACACAAAACGACAGTCGTTCAAGTCGGCACCAAGGATCGGTATACACCTACCATTATTTCGTAAACGACACTGAAAGAATCAAACGCAAAGTGGATGAGTGGAAAGTTCAAAGCAACTGGATACAATGACGGTGGAGGAAAGGTGAGAGCTTTTGAGAAGAAGAAACAGGGGATTTTGAAAAATGAAATACAAGAAACCACAAAACCCCTTCTGGATGATTTGAAAAATATCACTTTCTTGTCTCACTTCAAGTGTTTTTCTGGATGATTTGAGTCATTATTATTTCCCTTAATCAACTCATTTTGTGACGAACCTTCATACTACCTTCCGATAAATTGTTATGTACAGTTCTTAAACATTTTTGTGAGAAAATAAAAGTCGTATGGTAATATATTCAGTGTCAAATACGATGATAAAGTGATATTTACCGATAAAATTATTGTGCTCTATAGTGTTTGAAGTCAGAGAAAAGAAAAAAAAAATCAGTTAAAAATCAGTTCTTTTAGTTTTGTTTGAACTAGTTAATGGTTAAGGTAATTAATATTCGGAAAAAACCCAAGGGTAAAAGCGTAAAAGCGAAAAGAAAAGAAGTCTGAAATTAAAACAGACACCCACGTGATGCAGAGAGAGAAAAATGAAAGTATGGAGAATTCTCCTCTCCTTTGATCAGGTTCCACCGTAGAGCTCCTCTCCTTTGATCAGTTAAACATTTCGTGCTCTCCCTTGTGTTTTCTCTGACATTAGTTCTCCTGGTGTTTTCGTCCTGTCCATTGCGTTTTCTCTGACATTCATTCTCCCCTTTCGTTTTTGGTTGTCCATTTTCACAGTTTGTTCTCGTTGTCCTTGTTCGAATGAGAAGTTCCGAACAACAACGTGGTTGGAGCAAGGTAAATGCATTCTTCGACCATTTTTTGTTGGTTTGGGTATTGGCTTTTGCGTTTGGTGTCGGTTTCCGTTGATGTTGTGGTTTGGGTATAGGATTTTTCGTTTGTGTGTTGGGGTTTCTTATGGGTTCTTTGACCACTTTTGGTTTTTTGGTTATTTCCTTTGGTGTTTACCATTTGTTGTTTTCTATATGCAATTGAGCGTTCGTCATTCTTTTTCAACAATGTATCTCTGCACTTTGAACAAACACTTGACACAGGACCAATGGTCACTCATTTCGAAGACTCCATTTTCTTGGTTTTTAAACTTGAGTGGGCAGAAAACAATGTGAATGTGGAAGCCATTCTCCGCAAATTTGTTCCGCCAACTGACCAACCATCATCATCATCCAAACAAGCAGACCATTAATAATTAATATTACATATGGTTTCATTTATCTTTTCTAATGCTAGTGAAAATATGACTTTAATGGATAATTGTAATATTGTTTTATGAGCTCCATAATTGTTTATGGGATGAGTGTAATTTTATTAAACTAGACTTTTTCAATGTTGTTATTATGCACTTTTTTAACTTTTTTAGATGTGATGTAATGTTCTAAGTGTAATCATTGTATTCATATTAATGAAATCAACATAGTTATTTTGTCAATCAATACAAAGCAAAATTGTCTTAAAAAACTCAGAAATTCACATGTGGTCCTCCAGGTTACCACAGGTGGTTCCTTCAGTGTAACAACTTGTCCAAAACACAAAAAAGACATGCGTAATCGATTACGAGCACCTTGTAATCGATTACAAGGCTGTTTTTTACTGCATAAATTGCAAGATTTGGCCCAAGTGCCTCTCATATGACTTGGTGGTTCCTTTCTCCATGATGGGGTTTCCCAAACATCACCTCCAAGCATACACTCACACTAAACAACATAAACACTGAAAAAGCAGTGAACTTGTCTTAAAAAACTCAAAAATTCACCTATGGTCCTCCAGGTTACCACAGATGGTTCCTTCAGTGCAACAACTTGTCCAAAACACAAAAAAGACATGCGTAATCGATTACGAGCACCTTGTAATCGATTACAAGGCTTTTTTCGCTGCACAAATTGCAGGATTTGGCCAAAGTGCCTTGTAATCGTTTATAAGGGGGCTGTAAACGATTACGCGTGTCTAAAATGGTTTTTGGACATCCTGTTGAACTGAAGGAGCCACCAGTGGAAATGTAAGGGACCACAGCTGAATAGTAGTGTGTTTTGACCCAAGTCCAGTGGTTTTAATTGTAATTTGATGTTCTTGAGCGAGGAATTCCTTGAACTTAATGTTTTGGGTCCCCCATGTGGAGGAGGGGACCACCCATGGTGAGATTATTGAGTCAAGTGAAGTTCTGTTAGCTCTAGTGTAAAAATGCGCCTTGTAATCGTTTACAAGGGGGCTGTAAACGATTACGCGTGTCTAAAATGGTTTTTGGACATCCTGTTGAATTGAAGGAGCCACCAGTGAAAACGTAGGGGACCACAGCTGAATAACAATGTATTTTTACTGTTATTGAGTTCCTTAAAATGTAATTGGTTGTTTATATGTGATTATCAAGTGTTTAACTGTCCATTAAATACATCATTACTTTACTACTTAACATTTGTCAAATATAATACGCGAAACATTCAACCCACATTCAACGAAATAGTGTCATCCCAATTCCATCTACATGGACATCTCTCGGTAAGCCATTCATTTGAACAATGGTTGATGAATCCAGAGATATTCGAACCCGCCACTATAAAACATTACGAAAACACTGTTATTACTTACCAAAAAAATGCAACTAAATAAAATACCAAAGCTTTAACTTACCTTTGAGTTTCCGGAAGCCATTGCAACTGCACAAAAAATCAATGGTGGATTAGGGTTCACAAAACACAAAAAGAATAAATAACGCCAAAGAGACCCAAAACGCCAAAGAGAACGAAAGAGAAGCCAGACAATGCGAAAGAGAGCAAAAAGCCGAAACATAGCCACAATGCCAAACCCAAAACGTGAAACGCGAAAGAGAGCTTACCTCAACAGAGTGATTGCGAAAGAGCTCTTTTTTTGGTTGAAATGAGACCTTCGGATGAGACAAAAGCCGAATAGAGAATGCAAGGGATTGGAGAGATGAAGCCGAATGGGAGAGACAAATGGAAGAGAAAGTTCAAAACCAAAGTGAATAAGAGAAGAAAACGAAACCGCCAAAATGAAATTTCATATCATCAGAATTCCAAAACTACCCTCCTCAGCAATGTTTTTTCATTTAATTAACAACATCCAATAAAAATTTGACATCTGACCGATATCAAATTTGTGTCAAAAAAAGATGTTAAAGAAACATTTTCGTTTTATTTATGGAGGGATTTTGAGAAATCATAAAAGCTTATTTGGTGGGATTTTCAAGCATAGTCAAAAGTAATACAATGATTATTGTGCAATAAATGCATGATTTGATTATGTGAGATGACGAAACACAGGATAATAAAAAAAATGGATAAGGTAATAGAAACTTACAAATATATAAGGTAGTCAAAAGTTGCTTTGTAATGAGAATATTATAATACCAATAACTGAAAATAACAATTAAAAAATTAGGAATGATATTCTTAATCATGGAATTTTATAATTTTTCACAAATTTATATTTTCCAATTTACACTTGCTTGTTAATTTCAATGTTTTATGATTTATTATTTGTTTGTTTTGAAAGTTCTCGATTTGGGCATATTTTTCTTTTAACGACCCTTTTATTCAAAATAGCATTTGAAACTTACTTTGATCATAATCAATTTTATACATAAATGCAAGTTAATCAATTGAAAAATTTACTTATGTATAACAATGACTAATTTTTTTTTTTTCATATTCATAAAATAAACGACTATATGCATTTAATTTAGTTTTACAAATATATGGTATCGACTTAGTGTATTTTTTAGATGATATTGGCATCCATGTTAAATCATAGACAAAAATCTTAATCATGCCAAAAAATCCATTCTTACAGAGGGTGGAGTCAGGTTCATTCATATATATATGCACTGCCGTGATCGGAAAATGCCATTTGCCAGCAATTCAACGATGGCCTTTTCCAGCCGTTGAGAACCTTCACCTGGTCTCAAGATCTTGGCATCACCCCAAGTTAAACAAGTGTTGTTCCCAGGCTCACCTAAGCACCATCCACCGGGAACAACCGATCTACGAGTTCGACCCAGAAGATCTCGGTCGATCAGATCAAGCACCGGATCGTCTTTCTGGAATTTTTCACCAAAGATAGCTCCACTCTGAATCATGTCATCAAAATCTGTGGAGTTAAGTGGTCGAACATCGTTTCTTTGGTTGTCTTGGACAGCATATAATAAGTTTTTATTTATCACTGTCCTGTTAAACTGCCGAGAATTGCAGAGAACTGTGGGAAAATAGTTGGACAAGGATGAAGGTGTGTTTGCAAAATACATCAGCAGAAGTCTATGAAACGCCGACTTAAGATAGAAAAAGATGAACCTGCACAAAAAAGACAACAGAGGTTTTCACGACCTGGTTGGTGACAGTTCATTCTGACATTCCACGGCCTAGCACACATTTCAGATTTTCACCTCCACCAACTGAGGTTTATCAGTAGTATCAGATAAAAAGCCTTTTTAATGTTATAGACTGAGAGATACAAATAAATATTCATCAGTAGAAATTACTACGAATGGTCCTAATTGAAACATTAAATCCGTGACTAACATGAGTTTATAAAATAAGAAAAAAGTTAAACCAGGAATTTTTTGTTAGAAAGTTATCACTTTTTAAGTGTTCTTGAGACCTTAAGTTCGTTCTACTCTTGATCATCAAGGTAGGATTGTACATATAAGAGTTGCTCCTCTCTTTCTCACATGAAATACTGTTTCAATAGATAATCTCCTCTACACAGCTCATGCATACGAAGTTCTTAATTTTTTTGAAATTTTTTAAAATATAAATAGCAAATCAACTAAATAATCTCCCAAGTACCATATATTAGAGAAAGTAACAAACAATGTACCTGTTCAGTGCATTGCATTTGCATTATCAGGTAACAATATTTCAGGGGACTTATTTTAAGGATTTTCCCAAATGGAGGTTACTGACATATGGCCCTTGGATGCCAAATGATCACCTTAGGGAAGGATGACAACTACTCAAGATTTTAACCAGGAGGGGGCTCGTATCTACGTATTTGTGGGTACAAAATCTTAGTGGGAACACTTGAACCAACCTAGTTCTTATCTGGACTTACAGAGGCCTAAAGAATGCTATGCAAGAGTTGTTTGTGTTCTCCATACAGAAACAGAAAAATATAAAAATAGTTCTACAAAAACTACAATAAAATAATCAGTCCAAATGATAGTTTAATCCCTTATACTGTGCACCATAGAAACAAACTGCAGGCAAGATCACTCAGGGGTCCTAATTGTTAAGCTAGGCTTCATTTCCTTTTTATTTCATGGCTACCTTTTATCTTTGTTTGAGTTTATGCTCCTACCTACATGCATGGTTTGGACCAATAGTGTGATTTGTTCTTCAAATATTTATTTTTCATGTCTTCCTCCGCTTAATGTAATTGGATTATCTTTCATGCCTTTGCTGGTGTTTTACTCACATTTCCAACTCACCTGAGACAAATTTCTCATCTTCTGCTCAATACATACGCAACCCAATTGACAAATTTTGTCCTAGAAAGTAAAAACATTTGATATTCATGTTATCTTCTTTTTTCAATGAATGTCAATCATTCATCAGTATATTACCACTACAACTCCTTTCCACTATTGCTGTTATTGGCACACTAACTAAATGAAATGAAAAGCCAAAAATATGCAGAGACTCAAATACATTGCTCTAAAACACATTAATACCTGTGAACACGCGGTAAGCACTAGGAAGTTCTCTCTTCTGAGTAGCATAAAACATTTCACTCCCTTCGAATAGATACAGTCCAGGATCAACAATAATAGGTTTCAATTTCCTTGCTCTGCATCACCAAAACAAATGGAAAACAAATATCATTCTTGCAGACCATATAACATCAACCACCAATCATTACAGTTCCAATGCAAAACAAATAATAACAACCGCAACAAAATCACACAAGAAAACAAACTAACTCTTTCCATCCAATATAACTTGAATGATTCACAAAGTTCAAATCCTTAGGCAGAAACGACAAAATGTGGAGAAGATCTGACAAACCACAAAGATTCATCATCAAAATACCAAACACATGGTTATAGGCAACATATAAGAACAGGAAAACATGGCTTTAGCTCCTTGAAGACAAAAATCATCATTTTCATCCCTAAGGGTGTGTTCACTTGAGGGTGACAGGAGGTGATTGGGGGAGAGTGATTGAGTGGATTTGAGGATAATATTTTTTGTTGTTTATTTGAGTGAATTTGGAGGTAAACGAAAGTGGATTTTGAAGTAAATTTTTTTAATCTGTCATATAAACTAAATCCTATACCAATTCTCACAAATTTTATTTCAAAATTCACTCTCGTTTACCTCCAAATTCACTCAAATAAACAGTAAAAAAAAATTACCCTCAAATCCACCCAATCACTCTTCCCCAATCACCTCCTGTCATTCTCAAGTGAACACATCCTAAGAAATCAAAGTTTCAACCATTATAGTCCTTTATTTCAACACCAATTTTAACACTTAAAATTACTAAATTGATTCACATTCTAATCTTTTAGCAGGTTAAAATAGTGATTCCATCTTTCAAAGACTACATCAGACTGTGAATCTTTCATTACCAAAAAATATCAATAATATCACATAAAGAGAGAATAACCTTAGTTTAATACCTACACTAAAAGATTTTTTTCGACTTTAACTTTTAAGCCCATCATTGCACCATCAATCAATCAGAAACATTGTCAGGACGATCTCTACTATATAGTTATTATGAAAGTAAACAAACGTCTAACATACACATTTTCCTCTTTCAAAACTACCTCAATCACCACTTTCAAATCTTTTGGACCAAAATGCCATTTCACCCGAATTCATTCACAACCCATACCATCTTGGGTAACAAGAGGATAAGCATCGGCGCTGAGACTAACGAACCAGTCCCAGTCCCGCGAGAGGCGGAGCAAGACGGAGGCGGCATGGAGGCGCAGCGAGACAGGGGAGGACCCTTTGGGGTAGGAGAAATCGGGCTTCCCCACGACGTGAGCATTCTGCGCGGCCTTGAAGATGGGGTTGGACTGCACGGTGACGGCCACGAGCTCGCGCTCTGCATGAGGGGCGGAAGCGTCGAGGTGGAGGAGGTAGACATTGAGAGGGTGGTATACTGCGTTCAGGAGGCGAAGGATCCGTGCGGCATCGCCCCGGGAACCGGAGATGAGGTAGGCGACGGCGGGCGGCGGTGGGGGAGAAGGTTTGTGGGGGTCAAAGACGAGGCGGTGGGCATGAGTCGGGTGGAGAAACGGGTCGGGTCCTGAGTGGGTGTGGATGGTGGAATGGGAGAGGTAGAGGATGAGGGTGAGGGAGAGTAGAGAGAGGAAAAGGAAGGAGTAGAGGAGGATGAGAGTGGGTTTGGGCTTTGGATCTCTTAGGTTGAAGAAGGTGGATGAAAATGATGACGATGACGGCGGCAGCAGTGGTGGCGATAAAGTCAGGCTTTGCATTTTTTGGTTGTTCTACGTGGTTGTGTAAAAATGGTTGCTTTTTGGATTCTTCTGGTGAGACCTCTCTCCTTTCTTCACCTTTGATGTTACCAAAGGTTGGTTGGTTCAGTTGTGATTTTCTTCAAGTGGGTCTCTCTTCTTTCTTCTCCTGTGAATTTTCAAATCAAGGATGGCTCTTAAAAATAATGAAATCAGTTTTAATCTAAAGAGCATATGCACAATCTAATTATTCCAAACAAATCAGTTCATGCACAAATTTCATGCACAGCTAACACAACTAATTAGGTGGCATCCAAGGGTATTCAATCAAACCAGGAAATCAGCAATCACATTCAAAACATTAATATCTCAATCATTTTAGCAACAGTTTATAATCTAAATGCAGTGAAAGTTTAAAATGAACAAAGTCACAGCTGCTCCAATTTGATCACTCAAACTCTTTTTCCTGCACAAAGATCAATCACAAAACAGTCAGCAACAGTAAAGTAAAACTGATTTTCTCATACAAATACAAATATGCCAAGGAAATTAGGCTAAAATCAGCCTCACAAGACTCATAACACTCAGGCTTGTCTTTGAAAATTTAAATCATACAAATGAAAGGTTTGGAAGGGAAATTCTCCCTTGGAAGTTCAAGGCTGGAAAGTCATTCGGACCACCACCACCAAAGATACTACCAAACACACAACCTTTCTTTCAAATTCCAAGAACCAGAGTGATCAGCTTCTCAATTCAGAAAAGGGCTAGGCTAAAGGAATGTGATAGGCAGAGGCTCTAGATCAGATTATGAAAACAAATAAAAGCTTCAATTAAGATCAACTGAACAGAACTCACATGCATTAAGACAAAACTAGGAAAGTCAATCAAGACAAGCAAGAAAAAGGCAATTTAGAAAGGCTGGCACACAAACAGAATCCTAAAAACAGAACTAGATCAGATGTTAAAAGCAATAAAAAGACAAACAAGAAAGACTTCTAGAATCAATTAGTGATTTCATAACAGAATGGCATTTATGTTGGTGAATACGTTTGCATGCATTTCAGAGATGCAATCACAGATTCATTTCGGTACACATAATGCAGCAAGATGTTCATCATTCAATACCATATTGTGAATTGTACATGTGAAAACTTCTTTCTAATTTTACTCTTTTTCAATTCTGACCAGATTATATTATTTCTTTCTTTTCTTATACACTTGGCCAAACTGATTCTTTCTTGGATTCACACAAATCTTGCTACAACTCACAATAGACTAACGAAAGAATGTTGTATCACCAAACCAATCATGAATGCACCAACAATTCTGATTTCAAAAACAATGGTCATATAATGTTGTCACTATCAGTTAATGCAGCAAAAAAAAAAATGAATTGAAACTGACCAAACAGTTTCAACACTTAAATCAGAAGCTGCAATTACTTCATATGGTGACTTTCTGCCAAACTTAACCAAGACAAGCAATAAACTGAAGATTGGAACACAGATAATGAAGACTCAATGAATCAAGAAACAGAACTCAGCATCTGATCTAACTGCTAAGTATGATTGACACTCTATCAGACTTCAAAGCAATACCAGTTCGGTGTAGCTAGTCAAATCACAAATCTGCTGATTAATCAATGTGCAACATTAATCAATATGCAACCGAGCTAGGCTGAGCCTTTCATTGCTCACTTAGTATGCACTTGTTACTGATTAGGCAGAAACCAAGCAAAGCTATCGACAACTATCAAACATATTCAAGAAACATGAGATTCATTATCTCTACCACTGAAATCTGCCACCAAGCTCGTTTATCCAAATGTCATAGCTTATATATGGTGAACAGAACTTACTTAATGCAGAAAACTCAAATGAATCACAAAACACAAGAAACAACTAGTTAAACTCGATTTTAATTGACAATTAAAACAAACATGACTTTGACATAATAGAAATGGATTTTCAAATTATAAGACTAAAACCAAGACTTGCACCGAATTAAAATGAACAATTATAATGACTAAAAGCAAGAAAACGCAACTTGGAAACCTAGACAAATATGAAGAGATTAAAACAACAAAAACACGAAACTCAAACAGAGAAGATTAGCAACAACCACTAGTGCAGCGAGGGGCTTTTACCGCGGTTATTTTTCACTATAGGCCGCGGTTTACGAACCGCGGCATATTCAGTCGCGGTAGTAAGTCAAAGACTTTAGGCCGCGGTTACAACCGCGGTATATAAGTTTCGTAATATGCCGCAGTTGTCCAAAGAACCGCTGCCTAAATCCTTTTTTTTTTTTAAAAAAAAAAGATTCTCCACTATATGCCGCGGTTCAACCGCGACAAAAGACCCAGTTATATGCCGCGGTTCTTGCACTAACCGCGGCCATATGTCTCTTTTTTAAAAAAAAAAAATTAAAACGAAACACTATATGCCGCGGTTCAGGTCACAACCGCGGCATATTCCCCTGCAGTTTTTTAAAATTGCAGGTCTGTTTTTGTGATATTCACTACCACAAAAACAGACCTGCATATAAAAACATGTACACAAATTCAATTTCAACATAACAAACACATGTTCAAATGTATTTC
>NC_028358.1:9944880-9946217 GCF_000741045.1 Vigna radiata var. radiata
TGCGAGTCAGTTGGAAAGTGTATTTCTTCGCCGTGCCATATCCATGTTGTATAGCATCTTAGGAAACCATCACAGATAAGATGTTCTCTAATTTGAGTTGCGTTCAACTTTCTCCCATTCAAACAGTTCACACAAGGACATCTAAACTTCACTTCATCGTCTCTTCTCCCCTCATTACGTTGCGCAAATTGTATAAATTCCTCTACACCTCTCTCGTACTCAGCACTAATACGTGGTAAATTAATCCAATTTCGATCCATTCCTAAATTTTACAAAATTACAATTATACAATTTTCTATATAAAATTATCAATTCAATCATACAATCAATTCAGTAATACAATCATATCAATTCAAACATTTTTAGTATTTTCTAAACTATATATTGAAACATTTTAATTAAAACTATATATTGAAACATTTAAATTAAAACATTTTTTATCAGCTTCTTTAATTTGTTGTAAATAGCCTTATGATGGTTTTCCATAGTTTTAATTTTTAGTATGAGTTTAATTAATTGAGTTTACTTGGTAAAATCACAATTTTGATTTTAATTTTGGTAAGCAAAATGCATTATTCGTAGTAGAGTGAACGCAACAAACATCAAAACAAAAACCCAAAACCAAAGCAAATTCGAAAAAAACCACAACAATGGTGGCACGAGAAGACAATAAACAAAGAAAGCAAAGCAAACACTCAATTTAATCAAAGCAAAGCAAAGCAAACAGAGACGCAAAACCAAAATATAAATTCGAAGGTAGCAGCGGTACCTGGAATGCAGCGGTGGAGAGTTGCAGTGGCGGCGTGCGGAATGCAATGACGGAAGAAAGGTCGCAACAAATCGCGGCGGAGACGGAGACGAAAGTTTTCAGGTCGCAACAAATCGCGGCGGACGGAGACGAATGGCTTGCAGCAGAACGAAGCAATGGCAGGGGTGCAGCGGAGGAGAATGCAAATTCGTATTCTGAAGCGTGGAGAAGATGAAACTGTTCAATGTTTTTTTAACCTTCAAAAGAGAATCTGCGGCGGTTCTACACTTAACCGCGGCATAAAGAGGGCATATGTCGCGGTTCTACTCTCAACCGCGGCCTATTCATTCAAAAAAAATAATCCATAATGGCATTTTTAAAATTTTTTTAACGTATATGCCGCGGTTCAGCGCCTGATGAGTCAATATTTTACACCATTAACTTAGTTTTTCGCGCCGAATTGTGTTGATGATTTGCGCTTAATTCTTAGTTATTGTGTCATTTTCACCATTTGGGCTTAATTAGACCAATAATTCATATTTTAATTAATTTGAATTATTTGAGCTTAATTATTCCTATTTCTATTTTC
>NC_028358.1:9946717-9987541 GCF_000741045.1 Vigna radiata var. radiata
TTATAGTTGTTTTATTTTAATGTTATTCACTAACTATTTACAACTGTGATGATATATTGTAGTGTAACAGACAAAATGGGTCATATGAGTGCGAATACTATGTAATGTATTGGATGACCCATATTGTTCGTTCTCACATCACAAAAGGCTGAGAAACAATAATATTTAACTTTAACAAATTTTGATTTTTTTCCCAAATTTAGAATTCATATACACTAATTAATATGAATTGTCTTGTGCAGAAATTCAAGACTACTACACCAGTTCCTGAGAAGCCACTATTATTCATGAGGAACGCTGCTGCGAAGTATATAGTTAGATTATACAATAGATCTTAGTTACTAGATTTAAACATTGCATTTGATTAGATTGTATTTTATTCTTTGTACTTTATTTGATGTTAAAATACATTTCAACATGTGTTTGTTATGTTGAAAATGAATTTGAACGTGTATTTGATATGCAGGTCTGTTTTTGTGGTAGTGGATATCACAAAAACAGACTTGCTATTTTAAAAAACTGCAGGGGGATATGCCGCGGTTGTTACCACAATCGCAGTATATAGTGTTCGTTTTTTTTTAATGGACCTTTGGCCGCGGTTAGTGCAAGAACCGCGGTCTATTCCTGGGTCTTTTATCGCAGTTCTAACCGCGACATATACTGGAACAATTTTTTTTTTTTTAAAAGGGGTTTAGGCAGCAGTTCCTTATACAACCGCAGTATATTCCCCAACCTTTTTACCGCGGTTGTAACCGCGGCCTAAAGTCTCTGACTTACTACCGCAGCTTAATATGCCGCGGTTCGTAAACCGCGACGTATAGTGAAAAATAACCGCGGTAAAAGCCTCTCACTGCACTAGTGTCGTTTCTATTTTTAATGATAATTGTTTATAATAACTATCATTATTTTATACTTTGACACGATTCTCACAATAGTTGTCATTTTTGTTAAAACTTTTAATGACGTTTAAAACAACGACGATTGAAAGATTATTGTCACAGGCCAATTTTAATCGTCGTTGAAGGCCTAATATGCAGTAATGTATGTTTTTAGTCCTTGAATTATAACATGACTTTGGAATTCGTTCATATTCAAAAATTCAATATTACTTTTTCTCTATATTTTAGAAATGAAAAGGTGGGGTCTTCATCATCTAATGATTTTTTTTTTTTTACATGACAAACAACATTGTCACTTGTTGCAAGTTTGTGTCTACGTGTGCCCTTCTCTGCCCTACGACGCACCCCCAACCTTTGTGGTCATTTGTATCCATTAAAGATATCCTTCTAAGGATGGTGAGGAGTGAGAGGAACAACAAGAGAGGCTAAAGGTGGGAAGGAACGATTAAGGAGGGTGGAAGAGGGGAGGAGTGACCAAGAAAGGTGAGGGAAGAAAGGAACAACTAAGGAGGGTGGGGAAGGGAGGAGGGACCTGATAGGGTAGGGGAGGAGAAAAGCAGCCACGGAATGGGGGGGGGGGGAAAGAACGACCAAAAAGGGTAAAGGGAAGGGAGAAGGAGCCATGGAAGGTGAAAGGAAGGAAGGAACGACCAAGGAAGGTGGGGGAGGGGAGGAATGACCAGAGAATGACACATGTAAACATACACATATCAACATGTGGTAACATCGTCTACCAGATAGATAGAGGAAAAGTTAATGATGTTAGATAATAAGGACTTTATCCGTTTATTTCTAAAGTATAAGAACCAAACAATGTCAAAGTTTTGGAAAAGAATTAATTCCAAAATTGTGTTATAATTTAAGGATTAGAAACATAATTAACTTTTGACGAATTAATATACAATAATGATGAAACTTAAATCATTAACACTTACAAGTTAAGTTTGAATTATTAATTATAATAGAGTAATTAACATGTAAAATTAATAATTATTTTAATTTATTTGAATTAATTAATCAATTACAACTTCCAAAAAATTAGTGTGCCTTTACTAAAAACGTTTTAAAAATAAATAAATTGATAAGCATGTTCTCCGACTAACGACATCCAAGTTCGGGATCAATAACACCAATAACTGCATTGGTTCAATTATAGTACCAAGTGTTGTATCCATAGAGATTTGATCAATATTTATCAAAACTATCATATTTGTAATTTTATACATTTGATTATGAAGTAATAATGATTCATAACTCGTACTTAACACAAAATAATTTAATGGAATAAATTGTGTTGGGATTGGAATTCACTATTTTGTTCTTATACATGGTTACTGTTTTATTGAATTATGTAATCATAGGCCCATGTTTGCAACACTAGGATCTAAACACATTCAAACTCACCATAATTTATCTACTCCTAATGAATGAACTTTTTACATTAATGATTAAGACTCTTTATACCAACTAAGTCATATAGGGACATGTTTTCCACATAACAACCTTAGATAATTCAATTGGATCTATAAGATGAATTTGATTTTGCATAATTCAAGTTATGTATGCAACATATGAATGATCAGTTCATCACACATGAAAAGCGAATCGAATCACTACAACAAGAAAGAATACTTGAATAAAATAGTAAAATAATAACTACTATAAGTTTAGAGAGTTACATCCAATTCCCAACACTTGAAAGTTCAACAACTCATGATGATCCTAACATTTAATACTAGGAGTTGTTGTCCATTTCCCATTTAATACCAAGTTAGGACACAATTCTTTTTTAAAAGAATGGACGAACTTGACATACTGCAACTAAACCGGAGACAAAGAAAGCAATTAAACATTTTTATAAATCAATGTCTATCAAATTAGTTTTTATTTTTTATTTATTATAGTTGTTTATAATAACTTATCCTCATATCTTATTAAATCACAATTCATTATAATATTTCAAATAAATCAAATAATAAAATTAATTTCTGAATTAATTCTAACATTTCAACGTACATATATATATATATATATATATATATATATATATATATATATATATATATATATATATATATATATATAATTAGATTTAGAATTGATAAGAAGATAAAGAGAGGAAGAAAAAAAAAACAAAGCACAGGAATAACCAGTATTGCTTATTATTACGATTCATGTACTCCACCAGGGTTTATATACACAAGGAAGACTATGAACTCTGTTATTAACATACTTGACAGATAACAAAGAAGATGGTTATGTAGCATAATTTCATCTTAAATCTTAGTTTTACCTTTCAAAGTTAAAAGAAATCGTTACTAAATATTTAAAAGTAATTGTTAACCAATTCTAAAATAATTTCAAGAGAAAATATCCTTAGAATTAAAAGACTTAATTATATTAAATGAGTTATTATGTATAGCAAAATGAGTTAATATATATGCATAATAGAGATGATTATTGCACTAATGAAAAAATTATATTTAAAGATTAGTTAGTATGACGGTTTTAATCCACATAATTGATTTTTGTTTTCAGATGCTCCGATTCAATTTAATTAGATTAGGTTCACTTTTATACAGGTTGAAAAATGAATTTAATGTGGATGACCTGATGTCCACTTTTATGGTCATGTTATGAACCAATTCTGTTATGTTTTTATTTCGAGGAATTACTTTTGATAAATTTATCATGAGTGGATTTATTAATTTATTTAAAGTTTATTATTAATTTTTATAGAATTGTATTATTTTTTAATTAAGTTAATACTTAATAAAATATAATATTTTAATAATAAAGGTTTTTTTTAACCAACTCAATCTAGATGGGTTGATAATATTAAGTTTAATATAAAAACTCAGAATTCAACTTAATATGATATTTTCTAGTATATTTATGATGTGTTTATTTAGAAAATTGATTTGGAGAGAGAGAGTGAACAGGTGAATTTGAGGACACTTGAAAATAAATTTTTAAGGAATTTGGATGTGAATAAGAATAGATTTAATATAAAGTGTGTGAAAATTAGTGTAGAATTTAACTAATGTGATAAATAAAAAAAGTTGTTTAATTAATAAAAATTGAATATTACTAAAATACATCTAGTTGTAGAAGTAATATAAAATTGTAATTGTTAATATGATTTATATTTGTAAAAGTTATTATAAAAGAAAAAAAATAAAAATTAATTTTTAACTATTATTATTATTATTATTATTATTATTATTATTATTTTTTGGGAATAATATTGTAAAATACTATTTTTTTTTCCTTTAAATTCTTTTGTGTAAGATATTGGATTCATCTCCCAAATCAGTGCATTCATCTAAGTTCAAATCCATTCAAGCAAACACCACCATTCTATGCAAATCCATATAGAATAATAAATAACTGGATGTTGCTCCCTTCACCATCCTAAGTGCTCCTTCACTCCTCCTACTATTTTCATTTATTTTAAAAATATTTTATATTTTCCATTGTTTTTTTTACTCCAAAAATATCTTACACCTCTCTATTATCCTCAAGAATCTTTTTCTTTCTCTCTCAGCATTAATGGAGCATTCACATGGCTCATTGTGATATATTGCAAAATATAAAATTCAAAAGAAATTTCAATATTAGTGTTTCTGCCACTTCTATTTTATAAACTTAGATGCAAATACAAAATAACAAACATAATAATATTAATAATAAATAATAATATATTATTATTATTATATACTAACTTTATAATGACGAAAGAATTAAATAAATTTCAAATCTTTAGCAAATAACTTTAGTATTTAATAATATTATTATATTATTTATCTAATAAATTAAATACTTTATTTAAGTTATTTGAGTTAAACATGTCGGTAAGTTTAAACATAATATAATGTTAAAAATTATAGATATTAAATGTAAAAAAAACACACACACATATATATAAACATTTTTCTAGAAATTTAGAACAAAAAGTTTTACCATTTTTTAAGTTATTTGAAGAAAAAAATATACTGAACAAAATCTTATTTTCGCTATTCAATATATTTCTAGAAAAATATTATTAAATACTTAAAATATAAAAAAAAAGTTATTTGTTAAAGATTTGGAATTTATTTAGTTCTTTCGTTATTATAAAGTTAGTATATAATAATAATATATTATTATTATTTACTATTAATATTATTATGTTTATTATTTTGTATTTGCATCTAATTTTTAAGTTTATAAAATGAAAGTGGTAGAAACACTAATATTGAAGTTTCCTCTGAATTTTATATTTTGCAATATATCACAAGTTCAAATATGAACCATGTGAATGCTCCATTAATGCAGAGAGAAAGAGAAAGATTGTTGAGGATACTGGGAAGGTGTAAGATATTTTTGGAATAAAAAAATAGTAGAGAAGTGTAAACTACATTTGAAATAAAAGAAAGACTTAAATGCTTATTTGGTCCCTATGTTAAACGAGTTTTTTCACTTTAGTACCCAGTTTTAAAAGGGCATAGATTAGGTCCCAAAGTTATAAAATTTGTATGAATGAAGTCATTTCCATTAACTTGACAGCAACAACGACATTAATTATGTGCTGACGTGGTGAATGAATCAGTATTTTTCCTCTCTCTCTTTCATATTAATGGTTTCAATTTATTTTTATTCTTTTTCCCCAACCGTCTGCCCATCTGCCCATCGTATGTCCACAATCAAAGCACATCAACTGAGCTTTCACCTTCCCCTTTTTCTTCATCACCGCTGCATCATTTCCACTCAAACCGCTAGGGTTTTCATCTCCATCATTGCGATTGATTTGCTGCACAACTGGGTGGGCGTAGATGTTGCCATACCTGCTCCAACCGGTGGTGGCGATTTCATTTGTTGGTGTGAGAGGTCAGATTCGGAAGAATTCGCCATTGCATAGTAGTGTGAAAGGGTGCTAGACATGATTTTTGTTGGCTTTTGTTCCTTATTTCTGAACATAGTAAAGTTCTTTTGGGATCAAATATAATAATGTGTTCCTAGACATGATTTATATATTTTGGGAAATGATTTCTTGTCTTGTTATTTGAAAAGATTACTGTTGCTGTTTTTCTTTGTGCTCCCCTACTGATAATGTGCCTTCCTTCAACAATTACTTCTATGACCATTATTTCTTAAATATCTTAGATTCCAAACATTTTTGGCGCATTGCCTTCACAGACTCTTCATCCTTGGATGCATGTTTGTCTTCTATTTTCTTCGCTTGTGGATAATCCCAATATGTCTCATTGATTTTATTGAAGTAAAATTTTGTTGGATCCAAATGATAGTTGCATTTGGATGCAGGTGGAGAGGTCGGAAAATGCAACCCTTGAGGTAAATGAGCTTGACGGTGATGCTGAGGATTTTTCCAGAGAAGTTGTTGAGTTCCAAGAATAGGCGGTGAGGTGGGTTAAGTTGTTGATGGAGAAAGGAATTTCACGTTTGAGGAGAGATCCAAGCATGAGACGAGTGAGGCGAGACTCGAAGGGCTCACCGAGAACCGGTTATTCTGGAGGTAGAGATTCAGAGGAAGAAGAAGGAGAAACAAAATATTTATGAAGATATAAAAAAAAACTGAAACATTGCAGGAAAAGCAGGAGAGAAAAAAGATGCATATTTTTTTGCCACATCGTATGGAAATTAACTCCGTTACCGCTAATATAACAGAAGGGACTTGATTTATACAATTTTCAAAACTTTGGGACTCAACATATACATTTTTAAAACTGGGTACTAAACTGAAAAAACTCACTTAACATGAAGACAAAATAAGCATTTAAACCTAAAAGAAAATACAACAACACTTAAGAATGATGGAGGGAACAACACCTTATATCACTTCAACTAATCATAGCCTTAATAATAAATTTATTTAAATCCTACCTGGCCCAACATGCAGCAAACACGCTTAATACATAATTCTAATTTTTTTTCATGGGAAAACATGTATATTTCAAAATAAGAGAAAAGGAGTTTTAAATAGTAAACTGGATTTTTATCAGATATATAATGTATAATAACAATAATTTGAAGTTGCTTTTGGTCGTAGTGGAATTCGTACATTCTTCATTTGTTGCTTTTCAATTAATCTTATCTTCCATATTATAAAATCATATACGTCCATTCAAAAGTTCCGTGACGAAGTTTCTTATCATTTTGTATCACTAAAAAAAGTTAACAATAGAATCAAGTGAGATAAATAACTATGCAAAGACATGTTCCTCAAGAAAAAAAAATAGTTCTATAAGGTATTCTTCTAGTTTCGGCTTTAAAACAAAGATACAAAATCAAAAGCACCAACTTATTTTCTTTAAGCTTTTTTTGTTTGTTTGAAGTTAGCATTGTGAAAATAACTTACTATCAAACTACCTTTTCTTCTCTTTGTAGTTTGTGCTTTAACGCCATATCATGTTTTAGAATGTAAACAACACTTTAAACAACACATTCATTAGGTTAAAGCAAATAAAATAATAGAAATGCCTTAGATGCTTACATGATTTAATTACTATTTTATTGTTCCATATGGCTATGAAGGAATTGGGTAGAGCTCAAGCAATAATACTTTGATATTCACATTATAAAAGAACACTCATATCATGCTTTTTGTCTAAAACAAAAATGGGGAAATCTTTCTCTTTTTCCATCAATGTATAATAGTCGTTGGATTTTTATTTAAACTAGTATTTGTACCAGCGAATTTTTTTTTATAATATATTTATTTATATCAATTTAAGTTTATAAAAATATAATTATTTTATTTAATTTTATAAAGTTAAATATAATATCCCAAAATATAGAATAAATTATATAAAAGAGTGGTCACAAATTTTATATGATAGAACAATTAACAATAGTATAAAGTCTAACTTATAGTTATCCAAAAATAACTATATATTTAAAACTTTATATACAAAGTGGATACACCAAAACTATGTACAATACTAGTCTATATTGACTAAGCAACAAGTTCTTCATCACCAAGAGTCTGCTCTACGGACAGCTCGTCTCTCTCTGTTCACACCCATAGGATGATCATAGTCAAATAAGGAACACAACCACATACAAAGACAAACACAAATAGAAGGGTAAGCTAGATAAACAAGAAATATTCATATTTATATAATTATTTAACAAAATCAATTTGAATTCAAAAGAATGTAATTTACACTGATCATCCCATACATTTCATACTCAACACGACTAATCCAGATTAGTATAAATGTAGAACTATTGGTAGTCTATGCACTTATATAGTTCTGCTGACACTCTCCAACACCATACAAGGTTAGTCCATATTCAATGTATATGGCAAAGCTCTAAGCCCATAGACAACCTCCCGCTACTCTCACCACATGTATCATTCCTCTCTACTTGAGAATAAATTATCATTAGAGTGTCAGAATAGACTTACCATTTCGAAGCTCCATATATTTATACCACACGTCAACATCGTCCACCCTGATTACTACCATGAATCTCACCCTGAGTCATGGAGTTAAGTTCACCAATCATAGCTCATAAGTATAAACATAACAAATCACAAAACTTCATCATACATTATCCTTCATTCAAATCTGAACTCTAATTACATCATCAGAAACTAAAGAAGAAAAAAGTACATTCCCATATGAACTAGTCGCTCAACGCCTATACTCGCCGAGCAACCACATACTTGTTTTGCATAACGACCCAGCTCACTATGTGAATCTACTAGCAATGACTTAATGCTCCAAACCACTCGCTCAACGTCCTATCTCGCTGTGCGAATTAAAATCACAAGGGTTCTAGACCCCAACCTCTCGCTTAGCGCCCTAACTTGTTATGCGAAAGTCCAGACAGTAGTCCAGACCCCTCAAACACACGTTGAGCGCACCCATTCGCTATGCGAATAAAATTGACAGTGCTTCCCGACCACAATCATTCACTCAGCACACACCTTCTCACTGTGCGAATCATCAAACAGAGAGCCACTCTCCACGACTATTCGTTGAGCGACCCCATTTACTCAATGAGTCTGCATAATTCTGCAGCATAAAATTTGTAGAATTACGCAACAAAAACCACGTTTACTAATTTCCACTATTTTCCCCAACTTCTAACTCTACTGAATTGTTTTATACACATAATTAGACTTGACCAAGTGTTTCAAAACCTTACTAACATCATTCTCAAGTTTTTAGGAACCAATTCCCACTTCAAAACCTCCAAAACCACCAACTTATAAACCCAAAACCCAATCTTCCACTTTTGGCACATTTTTGACTAATTTAAGGACTCAAGCAAGTCAGATTTGACTTACCAAAGCTGCTTCAACAGACCAATTGAGCTTCTAATCACAAATTCTCATTTTCACTATTCTATTTCCTAAAAACAACTTTAGACCACTAAAATATGACTTAAATCCTAAGTAACCAGCCTTATAACAGATTCATCACTATAGAAATCATAACTACTAAACATACATAATTGATTGATAACTAAAGAAATTCTAGCTCCCCTTAATTACCTCAGTCTTAACAGCTTGAAATCCTTTAAACGCTCCGTCGATTACTTGCGGTACAAGGAACTCCTAGAAAACTTACAATTCACCGATTGATGGTTGAAGAACAACCTTAGAATCACCAACAAACTAGGAATTTAATAAGATGAGCTCTTGATTCATGCAAAAAAAGAATCGTTCTACAAAATTTAAGAACCCTAAAAGTCAAGAAAGAGGGTTTTTCACTTATTTGTCCAAATCAATAAATTGACTGGTGAAAGAGGTAGGTCTCGACGCCAGGATCGTTTAGACACTTCCTGATCGTCGAACAAATGACTTATGAGTAAGAAAAGTTAGAGAGAAGTGAGAGAAAGGGAATGGAACAGTGTTTTAGAGAGATAGAAGATATTTAAATATGAACCGAGCTTTAGAATTTTCTATTTATATTATAAGATTATTTTAAAATAAAATGTTGTCTCATTATTTTAATATATCTATCTACTCTAATATTCTATTTTTTAGATTCTTACATTAAATAATAATATTTTGACGGTTTTTATAATGAGAATATATTTAAGTTATTTATATATAATTTTAATAAAATATAATGTATATAATTATTTAAACAACTTATTATGATTGAGTTAACAAAAATAAAGAATTCAAAATTCAAATGAACATTTAGGCAATATTATCATAAACATAATGTAAAGTATGAATTCTATAAATATAAAAATATAAAAGATAGACTATGTAGAAAAATTAAAGATTAAACTCTACAAAATTGTAAGTGAGTGTTTTTTATATTTTCCTACATGGTCTATCGTTTGTATTTTTACACAGTTTTCTTTACATTTTTTTCGTCATACAATTTTTTGTAATTTTACACAATTTTACACTATTATTGTCGGTCTGTCTTTTCTCTTCCTCTACACTGCATCGTTCGCCATTCTTCTCCCTCTTTTCCCTTTTCTTTTTTCGTTTCGCACTACATTGTGCCTCATTTTACTTTTATCATTGTCAACCCTAGACCAGGACTGTCATCGCTGCTGTCATGTCGCCACTCCCCTTTCATTCCTTCCCTTCTATCCAATCTCCTCCAAGTCACTGTTGTATCATTGTCACTCTTCCTCCTTCTTTTTCTTCTCATTTTTGTTAGTAAAACAACTTGACAAAGAGAACTAGAGTAGAAGAGAAAAACAAGTAATACTATCAAAAATGCCTCGTTCTCATTAACAGAAAGAGCATGTATATTTATACATGCAGAAACGTAAAGTAAGTGTATATAACAGAACAAACTGAAATAACAGAAATAAAGTTTGACTGGTACAACACCCTATATTAAGTTCCTGAATTAATCCTAACACTTCCCCTTAATTCAGATTTGTTAGAGACTTCATTCCGATCAAGGTTCTGAGCAGTTTGAACCTTTCCCGATTGAGAGCCTTTGTAAAAATGTCTGCAAGTTGAAGTTCAGACCTGCAGTAATTCAACTCCACACTTCCTTTGCTAACCATATCATGTAGGAAGTGATATTTCACTTTCATATGTTTACTCCGACCATGGCTTACTGGGTTCTTGGCAAGACTCATGGCTGAGGTGTTGTCCATATTGAGCTCTATGCAGCTCATATTTTGTATCTTTAAGTGTTTCAAAATCTCGATCAACCAAGCACCCTGGCACACAGCACTGCACCCTGCTATATACTCTGATTCGCAGCTTGAAAGAGCAATGACCGTCTGCTTCTTTGAGCTCCATGAAACCGGTGCTTCGTTCAGGAAATAGATACTCCCTGATGTACTTTTCCTCTCGTCCTCATCACCACTGAAATCAGCGCCAGAGTATCCCACAAGCTTGAGATCTGTAGTGTTCTGAGTTCGTGGGAACACAATCCCAAGGTCTTCAATTGCCTTTATGTATCTTAGTAATCTTTTCGCTGCAACTAAATGACTTCTTTTTTGGCCTATTCATGTAGCGGCTTAGTAAACCAACACCAAACATTATGTTTGGTCTGCTGTTACAGAGAAACCTCAGTGAACCAACCATTTGCTTATATAAAGTTTCATCAACATTTTCTTCAGCTTCATATGCTTTCAACCTTTTGTTGGTCTCAAGCGGTGTTTCTGCTTCATTGCAACGATCCATCTGGAACCTTCTCAGTATGTCTTTTGCATATTTCCTTTGATGCATTAACAATCCTGCTGAGGTTTCAGAGAACTCCATCCCAAAAAAGTAGCTAAGTTTTCCCATATCTGTCATCTCAAACTCGATTTTCATGAGATTCTTGAATTCTTCTATGTCTTCCAAGCTTGATCCAGTCACCAATAGATCGTCCACGTAGAGACATACAATCAGAGTATTTCCTTTTTCATTTGATTTAACATACAAGTTGTGTTCTGCAATGCATCTTTCAAAGCCTTTTTCAAAGAAGAACGTGTTGATCCTTTTATTCCAAGCTCGAGGAGCTTGTCTCAGCCCATAGAGAGCTCTCTCGAGTTTGTAGACCTGATGTTCTCTACCCTCTTTGATGAAACCTGGAGGCTATTTGATATAAACTTCCTCCTCAAGTAAGCCATGCAAAAACGCAGATGTGACATCAAGAGCTGATAGAAACCAGTGTTTGGCACATGCAACAGCAATTATCAAACGTATAGTTTCTAACCTTGCTACTGACGCATATACTTCAGTGAAATCCACACCTTCCTTCTGAAGAAAACCCTTTGCTACAAGCCTAGCTTTGTGTTTTAGTATCGTACCATCTAGATTTCGTTTGGTCTCGAATATCCATTTGACCCCAATGCTTTGTTTACCATGCGGTAGGTCCACCAGCTTCCAAGTTTGGTTTTTCTCGATTGATTTTAGTTCTTCGATCATAGCCCCTCTCCAATTTGATTTTGATAGATCTTCATCGACACTCAGAGGTTCGCTCCCAGCTATTAGAGCCAAGTGTATGATGTCCCCCCCTTCATCTATTCTGGCGTCAGAATAAATCTCATAGTCAGCTAATCTCGTTGGTCGTATTGTTTCTCTTCTGGGTCTTGGTTCTCTGTCTCCTTCAATGTCGTCTTTCAGATCTGCATGGTTTTGGCTTTCGATTTCTTTTTCGCCTTCTGTTGAAATTGACAAGTGAAACACAACATTTGTCTTGTTTTTCTTCATACTAGTCTGGTTATTTTTCCAGTCCCAATGCTCATCTTCAATCACTATGACATCTCTGCTAATTTTCATCACCCTTTTGATTGGATCGAACAGCTTGTACGCCCTAGTAGAGTGATACCCAACAAAAACCATGGGTTCACCTTTGTCATCCAGTTTTACTCGCTTTTGATCTACAACGTGAGTGAAAGCTAAAGATCCAAACACCTTAAAATATTTAAAAGAGGATGTCATACCTGTCCATGCTGCATGAGGTACTTTGTCTATCAAACCTTTTCTTGGACATTTGTTCAATATGTGTATAGATGTCGCGACTGCCTCTCCCCATAACTCGCGAGACACGTCTTTCTCCCTCAGCATACATCGAGCCATGTTCAAGATTGTCCGATTTTGTCGTTCAGCCAATCCATTGTGTTGTGGCGTATATGGCGCTATTACTTCATGAACGATTTCGTGCTCTCGACAAAACTCTTCAAACTCACGAGATGTATACTCGCCACCCCCATCAGTCCTAAGCAGCTTTAGCTGTTTTTTGATTTCTTTCTCAACCTGTTTCTTATATGATTTGAACACTTCCAGTGCTTCATTTTTCTATCGAAGTAAGAACACCCAGATCATCCGACTATATTCATCTACAAATGTTAAGAAATATTTGTTCCCTGCTATTGTTAGTGGTTCAATCGGACCACACACGTCTGAGTGTACAATCTCTAGGCATTCTTTCGATCTAGACTCCAGTCACTTTCTGAAGGGTTTCCTGGTTTGTTTACCGAGAATACACGATTCACATTCTTTGTGTTGATGATTGATCCTAGGAAGTCCTTTTACCAGTTCTTTATCACTCAATTTCTGCAAATCTTTGTAATTAAGATGCCCGAACGTAAGATGCCATCTCCAGTTCTCATCTTCTTTAATGGAAGTCAAGCATTGCAGAGTCTCTATCACGTCTAGACGGAACTGAAAGGTACGATTTCCAGATCTTAAACATTTAAGAATCAGATTCTTACCTTGATCATATACCTCCATTTGCGCTTTGCTTCCCATGATAACAGTATAACCATTCTCGGTCAGTTGTCCCACGCTTATGAGGTTGCATTTCATTTCTGGAACCAGAAGCACGTTCTCTAACGTAGCATGCATTCCATTCTTGCTTTTGATTTTGACATTTCCAATTCCTTCAACCTTCAGTGTGCTGTTATCCGCTACCCTTACTTTGCTTTTCTTGGATTCATCCAAGTTTGTCAGCCAACTTTTGTTGTACGTCATATGATTTGAACAGCCTGAGTCTACATACCATACGTCTTTTGTTGTTTCTGAGTTCTCTATGTTAGTAGCAACCATAAGAATCAATGGCTCAGACTCTGAATTTTCTTCTTCTACTAAATGAGCTTCTTTGTTTCGCCCTTTCTTGTTTTGTGCATCTTTATTGAACCAGCATTCATATGATAGGTGACCTTTCTTATGACAGACAAAGCATTCCATGTTCTTCTTTTCTTCTTTGGTATATTGTTTTCTTACAACGTTTTTCTTGTCAGCAAAGCCACCTTTTTCTTCTTGATCTTCGTTTTCTTTCTTCCACTTCTTCTGGTCTCTATTCTTGCCTTTCCATTTTCCTGGTTTCTTCTTTCCTTCACCAGAAACATGTTGAATTTTCAAGGCTTGGTCATCACGTTTCTTTCTTCCATTTCTTCGCATCTCATACGCTTCAAATGTGCTTTGTAGCTCTTCAATCCTAAGTTTCTCCATATCTTTGGTTTCTTCAATGGTTACCACTATATGATCAAATGCAGCAGACATTGATCTCAAGATCTTTTCCATTATCATTGCGTCAGTAATCTTATCTCCGCAAGATTTCATCTGGTTCGCTACATTTATCACACGACTGAAGAACTCGCTCACCTTGTCACTATCTTCCATCTCCATGTGTTCGTATTGTCTGCGTAGGGACTGCAACCGAACCTTCTTGACTTTTTCTCCTCCAGAATGTAGACAAACGAGGATGTTCCATGCTTCCTTCGCTGTCATAGCGTTCTGAATCTTTTCGAAATTCTTATTGTCGACACATTGATGTATTAATAACAGTGCTCTGTCGTCTTTTTCCTTCCGATCTTTCTTTTGCTCCTTCTTGCCAGAAGACTCAACCGAAAAATCACCTTCGACAACATTGCTAACCTTCTGTACGCGGAATACCACCCGCATCTGGGTACTCCACCGACTCCAATTGTTGTCCGTGAGTATCGGGTAATGTAATGTTGAAAGATCAGGCATTACAAGACTCTGTCAAGAACGTCTAACACAAACAATCTTTTAGATCAGTCGCACCGCCTCAAGATGACCACCGTTCGCGGTTTCGCAACCCGTGCTCTGAGATACCACTGTTAGTAAAACAACTTGACAGAGAGATCTAGAGTAGAAAAGAAAAGCACGTAATACTATCAAAAATGCCTCGTTCTCATTAACAGAAAGAGCATGTATATTTATACATACAGAAACGCAAAGTAAGCGTATATAACAGAACAAACTGAAATAACAGAAATAAAGTTTGACTAGGTCAACACCCTATATTAAGTTCCTGAATTAATCCTAACAATTTTGAGAGTGCGATGTTCGTTCATCATCTTCTATTTTTTTTATTTGTTTCTTAATGTTCTGTTTAATGCATTGCTTTTGTATTTTTGTTTAGGTTTCATAATTCCTCACTTGTTACTTCAAACATTTAAAAGTCCACTTCCAACTAGTTTCGCATTCCCAGGTTCATAAAAAAATTTAACTTTCTTAATTTTTTTTTTAATATTTTTTTTATATTTATATTAAAGTATGTTTTTTATGTTTAATGGATTTTTTTATGTTTGATATATGTTTTATTATTTGTCTTCTTACAATTTGTAATTATGTATGGTTATATTTTTTATTTGATATTGTTATTGAGTTATCCTTATTTTTTAAATTTTATAAAAATTTGAACTTTTTAAAAAGTTAATATAACAGAAGAATATACTTATGCATTGAATCTTGAATTGTTCAGTTAGACAATTTAAAAAGATTAATGTTTTTTTCATAGTTTATTATTACATATATATTTTAATATATATGACTTAAAATTCATGAATATTTGTCTATATTATTTTGTATTGATTTTCAGATGCATTTTTAAGAATAATTTATACAATTTGTGTAACATAATAAGGGTAGAAGTGATGATGAAGTGAACTTTAGATATTCCTATGTCAACTTTTGAATGGGAAAAAGTTGAATGTAATTGAAATTAAGGATCATCTTATTTATGATGGTTTCCTTCAAAGTTATACAAAATGGGCATGGCATGGTGAATTAATAGACTTTCCAATTGTCTCCTAAACTGAACATATTGTCGATTCCATAATGGAAGATCGACAGGAAGAAGACACATTGGATGACATGATTCGTGATATTGGAGTAGAAGCTTTTGTCCAAGAACATGCGTATGAGATGATGTCTACTAATGCAAAGATTTCGTTGTATGTCAGTTTAACTAAGTTCACATGCTTATAAGCAACAAAAGGGTGGAAAAATAAGAGTTTCACAAACTTGCTGGTGCTATTGAATTAAATGCTTCTAGATGAAAATACACAATCTACTCATTATTATGATGCCAAGTAAATTCTTTGTCTGATGGGAATGAAGTATAAAAATACATGCATGTCCTAATAATTGCATATTATACATGAAAGAATTTAAGGGTTTGAAAAAATATATGAAGTTTGGGTTATCACGGTACAAACACAAAAACAACAGTGAAGATAGTGATAAACTAGAAAAGGATGGTTCTGCTTTGAAAGTAGTTTGGTACCTTCCAATCGTGCCCATACTTAAGTGCTTGTTTGTGAACCCAAAGGACACTAAAAACCTGAGATGACATGCATATGAAAGAAGATGCGGCAGACTATTTTGTCATCTAACATATTCAATATAATGGAAAAATATCGATAATGAATTCCCCTAGTTCCTTCAAAAATGTAAAAATCTTTGGTTTAGTTTAGTTTAGCTACAGATGGAATGAATTCATTTGGTAATTTAAATACCAACCACAGTTGTTGGCCCGTTATATTATTCATTTACAACTTATCTTGTAAACTATGCATGAAGATAAAGTACAAAATGTTGTCTATGATGATATCTGGTCTAAGGCAACCTAGAAATGACATGGATGTTTATCTCAGCCCACTAGTTGAAGACTTGAAGTTGTTGTGGGTTGATGAGGTTGAAATATTTGATGTTTTTGCTTCTGAAACTTTCATGATGCATTGAATGTTATTTTGCACCATTAATGACTTTCCAGTTTACGATAATTTGTCAAGATATAATGTCAAAGGTAATAAATTATGTTCTATATGTGAATAAAATACTACAACTCATCAATTGAAACCTAGAAAGAAGGCATATATCTATCATATAAGAGATTTTTACAATATAACAATCTTTATCAAAAGTTAAAAAAAAACACTTAATGGGCATCAAGAGAATAAAGATGCACAAATTTCATTGGTTGACCTTCAAATTCATGAAAAGGTCAATAAAGTACATAATGTATTTTGGATAACGTCCAAGAAGTCATCTGTAACGAGTCCTTGGAAGAAAAAAATAATATTCCTTGATCTTCCATATTGGTCGAAGTTAGAGGTTAAACATTAGATAGATGTAATGCATGCAAAGAAGAATGTGTGTGATAGTTTGATTGATACGTTACTTAAAATTCAGGGAAACACAAAAGGTGGAGTAAATGATCGTTTGAATTTGCTTGAAATGAAGATCCGACAGGACTTCACACGAAAGAAGGTTGGTAAGCATACTTATTTGTCCCCCGCATGTTACACTAAATTTTTGTATCAATACAAGACTTGAAGCTTGTTGGCCTAAAGTCTCACGATTGCTCCATCTTAATGCAACAATTGTTATTGGTGTCTATTCATGGAATTTTACCTAAAAATGTTAGACAAACCATAATTGATAACGGTCTAAAAACCGTTATTTTCATGCTTAAATTTGATATCAAAACACACCCTTTATGGCTTAGAATGAACTTAAAATCAAGTAAAACATTAAGTTGAGTCATGTAAGAGTCAAAAGTTGGTTTTAGAGATATTATACTTGTTTTTGCATTGTTTTGTAGGGTTTTGATGAGAATTAAAGATGGAAATGAATTAGGAAGGACTTAGACTCAAGAAAGAAGAAGAAAAAGGAAGAAAATAAGAGTCTATGCACCGCTGAGCGTCAAATTCCAACGCTGAGCAACCAGAGCGATTAGAGGCAAACCATTGAGCAATTATATTGACCGCTAAGCGGTGGCGCGGTTAGAGGGAAACCGCTGAGCGGTTGTCTGTTGGGCTTGGGCTTAAATTCTGTTATTTTTTTGGTCTATAAATAGACCCAATGCAATTCCTAAAGCAATCTTTTGGCAGGCAGAGACGTCCAGAGCTATTCTACACACCTTGGAGGAGGTTCCTTGGATGCTTAGGCTCCAATCTACCAAATTTAAGGTTTATTCTTCCATTCTTTCATTATTTTTCATCTAGATTCACCATGTCAATGGTGAACTAAACCCTTTGTTGTTGGGGAACAATGTAATCTTTTGAAACTCTCTTATATCAAAATTCTTATTTTCTTTATATGCTTGCATATGCTTATATTATCAATTGTTGGGTTCCTTACCTTTGCTTAATGCTTTTATTGTTTAACTCATTCGGTAAATGTTGTTTGTCATACAGAGACGTACAATAATGTCATGAACTGGGGGGAATTCCTTGATTATGCTAATACTGCCTAGAGATAGGGGTAGGACGATCAATTGTATTTTGCTTCCGTTTATCATGCATTATTAGTTACTAGGGGAGGCTAGAGATAGCAAACTAGTAATTAGTAATAGGCTCTTTTCGCCAAGAGATTGAGTTTAGGGTAGACTAAGAAAGTTTGCATGACAATATGATAAATAAGCGAATTAAATAAGAAGAGTAGATATAAGAGGGTGGATAAGATGAAATTGTAAACCCCAACAACTCCATTCATCCATAGTTTCTTCTAGTCAATTGATTCACTGCATTTTGCATTTTTAATTTCATCTTGCATACAAAACCTATATTTAATTCTTTTCTCAAGTCTTAAGCGATTGGTTTACACGAAAGTTAAGGCCTAAGAGTCATTTGGGAAACGATACTTGGACTTACCCGTTTTATATTACTTGATGACGATTTGGTACACTTTCCAAGACTTAACAAGTTTTTGGCGCCGTTTTCGAGGACTCGTGGTTTAACTTTTCTAATAGTGTAAATTGATTAAATTTGACTTGACTTTTATGTTTATTTTTATTTTTGTTCTAATAAATGTTTTCTAGGGTTTTGTGCCTAACATTTGCAGAATGCAGTATGGACAATAATTTTACTATATGGGCACTCAATTCTACCAAAATGCTTTCAACCACTGGTGGGAACCTCATTAATACATGGACCAAATCCAATTTGGGAAAGCTGCTGAGCAACAAATTACTCCATTTAAGAAAAATATAAATTCTGATGAACTTCTTCAGAGGATCATGAATTTGGAAGTATACCATGTCAAAAGCATAGAGGAGAATACAAAGAATGACGAACTCTTTTCGCAGGACATGGATACAAGTTTTTCTTCTCCTAGAAGGATGGAAGAGATGCAACAATATCAGTGGCAGCAACAACTCTCTTTACCAACAGAAACGTGGGAGGATGATCAACAACTATGTCATCAGTTAGTTGATTTGACGGAACAAGTCAAAAGCTTGAATGAAAAGTTTGACAAATTTTTGGAGAAGTACGATTCCAAGAGCTATGAAGTTACCTTCAGGAATTTGGAGAGACAAATTGATAAGGTTGTTGATGAGGAGAAGATAGAGGAGGAAAAATGGAGACAAAGGAGGAGAAGATTGAGGAAGAAAGGATAAAGAGAGATGTGAAAAAGATAGAAGAGATAGAAACATAAAAAGTTGTTGAGGAGAAAAAAATGGAGAGGAATAAGGAAAAGATAGAGGAAGAAGAAACAGAAAGGTTGAGTGAGGGGGAGAAAGATGAGGAGAGAGAAAAAGAAGTGGTTGAGAGAAAAGAAAAAAAAGAAAAAAGTGCGAAAATAATAAAAAAGAAAATAAGAAAAAGAGGAAGAGAGAAAAGAAGAAAAGATCATATGAAAAAACCCTTCCTCATTCAAAAAAATATCATAGGAAGGAAAAGAAAGTCAAGTGCTTTATGGAGATCTTCAAGAAATTGGAGATTAAAGTTCCTATGATTGAAACATGGAAACATGTGCTTGGTGTTCTCAACCTTATGAAGGAATTCAACAAGAAGAAGAAAAAGAAAAGAATATCAACTAAGGGGAGTAACAACACCTACTGATGGGTGTTTGAACTCTACCGGGTCAAGCTAGTGACATAAAAAGAGCGGTTATTGGGAGGCACCCTAGTGATCCAAGAACAACATTTTTGTAATTTAATTTTTAAATCTTGGTGATGTAATTATGAATAGTTTTTAAATTTTTGTGTATTGGGTAGCTTCTACTGAGGGAAGCTAAAAATTTTATGTATCTACTAAAGGATACAAGTAAGTACACCTACTGAAGGGTGTTGGAAGCACTTATTGATGAGTGCTAGACAGGTTTGGGTCAGGCTATTGACGTTAAACAAGGGCTACATAGGAGGCAACCCAGTTGCTTATTTCTATTTTTAACTCTGTGATAAGTGCATTGCATGTTTGAATGCTGCATTTGAGAGGGGAAAGGCATGAGATTGAAAAATTGAAGGTCGAAATTAAGTGCTGCAGGGTTAGATTGCACAAAAGCAAGCAAAGAAGAGGGAAAGGGAATTACCGCCCATCGTTGAGCGGTCCATTTGACCTCTGAGCGGTGGCGACGCAAAACTGGCTCGGGCTTGTTAAAAGCTGAGCGTTTTTAGGTTTTTGCACTTTGAAACCTCTTCTTTGCAGTTCGCCCAAGCGGTCTCCTTAAGCCCTAGCGCTTCTCTTTCACTTTCAAGAGCTTTCTAAAGAGATTTCCTCACTTTTTTCATCCCCACTCACAAAAATCTTATTTTTCTACCATTATCTTGTCAAAGTTTGGGGTTTTTGTTGAGGGTTGTGCATTGGAGCAACATTCATCATCAATTAAGAGCAAGTTTAGCAAGCATCTAAGATCTCCACTCAAGTAAGTTGTGCAATTTCATTCTTAGGGTTTCTAATTGGAATTTGATGAAAAACATGTGTAGGAACATGATAAATTAGGGCTTTTAATTTCTATGCATGATTTGATGAAATAGAAACTATTTGAACCGATTGAATTGCATGAAATTGGTCTGGAATGGTGAAATCAGTGTTAGAGTGGAGATTAGGACCTTTGGAAGAAGGTTTTTAGGAAACCCTAGTCGAAACTGCTGAGCAGTCTGCCTGACCATTGAGCGAAATTTGTCAGGTTTTTGGGTTTTGATTTTGTGATGCTTAGACATTGAGGGGCCCTATTTTTCCCTCAGTACTAGACTATGTTGTTCTGGAAATTTAATTGATGAGTTAATAAACTCTAATGATGAGTTTTTGTGATGTTATTTTATTTATTTGATACAGGAATGTCATCCTCAAGGAGAGTAAAGACCATGGGCAACAAAAGAAAGGAGCTAGAAAGGCCAAGAAGATTTTATTCTTCTCGGTTCCTTTCTAAGAAGCATGAGGAGCACTACGTGACTGTACAGGAGAGGCGACTATTGATGGAGAGGAAGGCCATATATATTCCAGACTTGGCACCTGAGTTTGAACTGGAGATCGAGAGGCGAGGCTAGGAGAGATTGACCACTTATCCTGCACCAGCTAGCATTGAGCTGGTGAAGGAATTCTATGCGAACGCCTTGCCCAGAGGAGGAGTGTCAGCTGAGAGGTACATGAGCTATGTGAGGGGGCATATCATCAGGTATGACCCCGACACCATCAACAGCTTTCTGGGTATTGAGGCCAGAAGAGCAGTGTAGGTATGCTGCTTTCACAGGGGAGTACAAGGACTATGAGGACATTGAGAGGGTGATGTGTATCCCTAGGAGACACTTTCAGAGGAACCCTAATGGAGCACCGGTCAACATCATTAGGGCGGACTTGACTCCCCTGGCGAAGTATTGGATAACATTCACTCATGCCAACATACAACCGTGCTCCCATGTCTCCGACATTACCATGCATCAGATTCTCTTCATCTACTTCATGTTGAGGCAGATGGATGTTAACGTTGGTGAGATCATCGCCAACGAGATTCAAAGTTGCGCTACCACTATTAATAGCAGGACAGCACTGGGACATTCGTCCCTGATTACATACTTGTGCCAGCAGGCTGGGACGGACACTGAAGTTCCACCTTATGAGAGGCCGAGGAGGGCTATAGATACCTCCTATTATCGTCAGTTTTGTGGAGGTGACGAGCCAGCCGGAGCAGTTCCTAGGAGACGTCCTAGGAGAGCAGCAACTCAGTAGGAGGATGCACCTGCAGATGCATCGGCACAACACACTGAGCCTTTCCAGATGTGGGACATGTATATGTGCATGATGGAGGCTAGGATGAAGTCTCTCCACAGAGGGCAGGTAGATACTGCAGAGATGATTATAGGATTGTATGACACACCACCATTGCACATGTGGACTATGGACGAGTTCCATGTACGATGGCTTGGCCTCAGGAGCAGGCACAAGGCAGCGGGTCTGGAGCAGCTGGAGCACCAGACAGAGATGAGGATGACCTGGAGGATGATGATTTTGTGGATGCACAAGATGGTGATGAGTATGACTCAGATGAAGACATGGACTGATAGGGCATCTATTGATGGATGCCAGCACTTAGACAGGGATTTTTCTTTTCCTTTTGTACTTTGGATTTGTAGATTAGGTTGAACTTTATTTTTGTTTCTATGCTTGGCTTGTACACTGATTCTGATGATGGTTTGATGATATTGCATGATGAGTTATTTGATGATGATTGAATGTGGTTGATGATTGAGACTGTGTGCATGTTGATATCTAGGTGAATGGTTCACTAACTATTTGAACAGATGTGTGGTGATTTATGATTGTGATTATGATGCTAAGCAGGGTGTATGAATGATGTGTGAGAAAGCATGTTGTGTGAGGTATTGAGCTCCAGAGTATTTCCTGATATATGTACTATTTATAGGGAATCATGAATTATATTGCTTGAGTCTTGATAAGTGATTGAATTGCATGTTTATGTCATATGATCAAGGCCATGTTTGGAAGCCCTTACTTAGCCAAATTTTCGCCCAAAGTGATTAAAATGTTATACCCTTTTTGAACCTTGGCCTTAAACAGGATAAAAACCCTTGTTTTGAAATTATTTACCTTGAGTTGGGTTGAGAATAATTGTATGTATTGAAAAGGTTTAAGTTTGGGGTTGTTTGGGAAAAGTTGAAAGGCAAAAGAAAAGCATTGAGCTCAAGTGTTGAAAAAGAAAAATGCATGAGAAAAAAAGAAAAAGAAGAAAAGAAAAAGCATGAAAGATGAGCTCAATGTAAAAATCAAAGAAAAGGGAAGAAGTTGGGAATGAGTGAGATTGGTTAAAAAGAGAGTTGTGCTTGAACTTTGAATGTTAAAATAGTTCTCTTAACTCAAGGATTTTGTGCTCTAGAAAAACCAATTTTTCTTGTTAGCCCAGCCTCATTACAAGCCTTGGAAAAGTCCTTGTGATGACATTTTCATGTGATAAGGTTGATTGTTTTAGATGAAGGGCAATTTGTTTTATGTGACATGTGAATAGTTGAGAGTGGAGTGTCCTCTTAAACACTTGAGTGATTGAGTGAAATACTTGCTTGGTGAGAATTGATAAATTCCATGCTTACAAATATGCTTAGTGGATTGATCATTCATGAATAAAACATCTGTTGGGAAATATATGATTATGTGAACTGAATTGAATTGAAAGCATGCATGCATCTTGATTAGATTCCACTGAAAATCTGAGTTGAGTAGTTCTTGTAATGAGAAAAATGGATTTTGAAAATATTGAACAATTTGATGAAGAAGTGGAAAGCCAAGTTTTGTCTTCGAACATGTCACTAACTGACGTCTAAGGTCACTATAGACGTCGGTGTATGCATTAACCGACGTCTAACATAGTCGTTGTGTTTTAGTGCAGTTTTGTTCCTGTCTTTGGATAACCTAGTAGCATACTTTGTCTTTGCTAGTTTCCCCCATAAAAAAGCTTGCGTCTTTTGAATTTCTCATGACATTTCAACCCAAAACCGAACCTGGGTTCTTGCCTAGTTCCATTTTCAACTGCAAGAGGGAAAAATTACGATGAAACGATAACTTGGCAACGACCTAGGGTCGTTTTTGGGTCAAAACGCCATAAGAAATCCAAAAGATGCCGCTTTTTTTGGGAGGTAGCTAGCAAAGGCAGAATGTGGTACTACGTTACCCCAAGAGAGGAACAAAACTGCACTAAAACACAACACAAGGAAAACAAATTTTAATCAGTTGAATCATAAGATAATCGATGAAAGACTAATATAATCGGACTGAACAAAGTTTAAACGGTTTAAATAAAAAAAGACGCACCTAGAATGCAATGTCGCAAGAGAGAAAAAGGAGAGGTGGAAGACAATGATGTTTGCGAAACTGCGAGTTTCCGGTTTATTTAACATGAATTTGGGCGTCGATTGCTACAAAAATCGACGTCTATAGTTAGCTAGACGTCGGTTATCTCACTAATATGACATCCAAGATAACTTTTAGACGTCGGGCACCAGGGGAGCCGACGTCTACGGTGCTGATCGGAATGACTTTTCAATTCCAGTTAGGGAAGTAGACGACGGTTGTCCTGGGGCACCGACGTCTATAACATTTTAGACGTCGGCCCCCTACTACTAGACGTCGAAGTGCCTACGAGTTTGGTGAGAAGCATTAATTATTACCACATAGACGTCGTTGCCCCAGAAACCAGACGTCTATATGGCAGAAATTGACTGTCTTCCCGCCTTCCTGACAGGCCCATTGATGTCAAGTTAAGGGAGCACAGACGTCTATAACATTATAGACGTCAGTTATTTATTACGTGACGTCTAAGCGCCTAGGAATCAGGTGAAAAGCATTAATTACAGCCAGATAGACGTCTGCCCCCCCCCCTCACAATTAGGGATGGCAACGGGTCGGGTCGGGCACGGAAAGTGCCTACCCGCAACCCGACCCGACAAAAATATATGCACCCGCTACCCGCATGGATATCTGCTTAAAAAATATCCGCGAATATTTTAAAACCCACGGATATTCGCGGATACCCGCAAATTTTTAAAAAATATTTTTTATAAATTATTAAAATAAAATTTAAATAGAATTACAAAAAAATATATAAAATATAATATAAATTAAATTAAATATAAATTAAAATTTAATTTTTGTTTCAGTTGAATTGGTTCAAGGGTCAGTCGTCCTTCATTGCTTTGTTCTCTTTTGATCTTCAATCCTTCCTGAGAATGTTATCCACTCCGATGGGTTGTTGACGTGCTGAAGACACTTCAACGCTCAAGATATAAAAAGGTCTAAATTTTATTAGGATAGAAGAGGAAGATTGTACCTAGACATCAATTGTATATTTATAGAGGCTGTGACAGACAAGTCTATTTATTAACCATTAGTGCAATATATTTTTAGGCAATCGAACCAAATAATCAATAATTAATACCGTATATTTTGTAAAGAGTAAGACAATCTGACCTATTAATTAGTGCAGTATATTTTTAGGCAATCAAACCCAATAATCAATAATCAATACCGTATATTTGGTAAAGAGTAAGGCAATCTGACCTATTAATACCGGTTAATTGTCCATAAATGACAATTAATTCCGATCGACATACTTCTTATAGTACAATTTTAATTAAATTTAACCTTGTAAAATATAAATTAATGTTAATTTTAATTAAATTTAACTTAATAAAATAAAAATTAAATTTTTCGTTTTATTTTTTGCGGGTAGCAGATATCCGCGGGTACGGATAATATAATACCCGCACCCGACCCATTTATAAGCGGGTATTAAAATACCCGCTATCCGTGGGTTTCGGGTAGTAAATATCCACGGATATTAACTATCCGTCGCTAATTTTATCTGCGGATATCCACGGGCGCGAATTTTTTTGTCATCCCTACTCACAACCGACGTCAATGGGGTAGAAAAGACTGTCTTCTCGCATACCTCGGGCCCTTGGACGTCAGGTTACTGCAGAACAGACGTCTACTATATTATAAACGTCGTGTGCCCTAGAAACCGGCGTTTTGTTTACCAACTTATTTACGGTAATGCCGCCGTCCATTAATATACGTCGAGCCACCCATTAACCGACGTCTTATGGGTGACATTAAACAACCATTTTGCACTAGTGCAACAATAATAACACCTTCGACTATTGCATTTGAAGCAACTGTGTGCACAAAAGTCATGCATAACACTTTAGAACAAGTGGTTAAAAGAGTTAAACCACGACACATCTTAATAGCTAATAAAGCCCTAAGTATTTCCAAATCCAATAAGAAATGTTAATACTTGAGTTGAAAGATCTATTAAGTGAAGATGATATATGAAATGAAAAAGTCAACAAAAAAAACACTAACATTTAAAGCATTTTGGATAATTGGACAAATATCCTTTAATCAAAGTTGGTCATGTTAAGCTTATCCAACTCCTTTGATAAAAAATATAAAAATCCATGATATTTTGAGGTTGTTAAGTGATATCTGAAGTGGATGACTCCTCATGTTGTCTTGTTTACTTCTTATGTTTTTTAATTACTTGTTATGTTCTTTAATCCTGTTGTTGTTCTTTTATTGCAGTCCTCTCAATTTAAGAATCAATAACACATGGCTAGCATGTTTCCTTCTTAGCCTACACAAGAACTCCAAAGACAAGTGAGCATGAAAAAACAATTTCTAAACTAAAAAAAAATTAAAATGACTTTATAGTTATAAAAGTTTTTACAACAAATCCAAATGATACTTTTTATAAAAATTTGAATAAAAGCCTCCTTCATGTGTCTAATCATCATTAGATATCATATAATGAAAAGTTTAAAAAGTATAAATCATAAATCAATCCTTCTTGATGTGTTTTAAACTATTTGACATAAGATAAAGATAATATGTTAGAAATATTTTGGAATTCATCATTTATACAAAATGAAAGAGAATAATGAGTATATATCTAAACTGTAACCCTTAGATAACTTTTATAATATCTGAAAAAACTACTTTTCGTCAAAATAAAAAAATCACAATAAATGTTTTTAACATCATTTTGTTATTTTCTGTTTCTAACAAATCAATAAAGAAAACACTATTTTATTCCTAAAACATATTACATTTGTTATTTTATATCGTTAAAAAATCAAAAAGAAAATTACAAAATATTTAATTTATATATATATATATATATATATATATATATATTAACATTTGTTATTTATTAATAAATTAATCAGAAGATTACAATATATTCTATATTTAAATATATAATAACTGTAAGAACTTATAAAATAAAGTATTAAAATATATAGGTGTATTAAAATAATGAGACCGAGTATTTTATTTTAAAATATAATCTTATAATATAAATAGAACTTTCTACAGCTCGGTTCATTACTTTAAACATCTCTATCTCTCTAAAACACTATCCTTTTTGCTTTCTCTCACTTCTCTCTACTCTTTCTCATTCTTGGGTCATTTGTTCGACGATCAAGAAGTGTCTAGGCGATCCCGACGTCGAGAGCAACCCAACTGATCGATCAATTTGTTGAATCGAGCAAGTAAGTGGTAAACCCCTTTTCTTGGCCTTTAGGGTTTTGATTATGTAAAACCGTTTTGTTTTGCATTAATCAAGTGTTCCTCTTCTTAAATTCTTAGTTTATTGGTGATTCTAAAGTTGTTCTTCAATCATCAATCAGTGAATTGTAGGTTTTCTAGAAGTTTCTTGTACCGCAAGTAATCAATGGAGAGTTTAGAGGATTTTGAGTTGTTAAGATTTAGGTAATGGAAGCTAGAAATGTCTTTGAATTGTAATTGATTGTGTATTTTGTTGAGAATATAATTTCTGAATTGTTTGAGTTAAAATCATGTTTTAGAGTAAGTAAATATGACGAAAATTGATGGTTTTGAGTATGGAATGATTATCTGAGATTGTGAACCTGCATTGAATGATGTTTGTTCTGTTTCTGGATGTTTATGATGTTGGAAATTTGTGATATGCAGGTTTGGTGATGAGTAGGAACAATTTACTTTTAATTTTGGGTTAGTTTTGAGGAAGTGGAGTGGTGAAATTTTGATTTGGGGTTAGGCACTCAATTGGTTAGTTGTAATGGTTTAGATGAGTCTTTTGGGACTTGCTTGGGTCCTTTAGTGGCTCAAAATTGTGCCAAAAGTGGTAGAACATGATTTGGATCCTTTGGTTGATAATTTGGAGATTTTAAAGGGTGATTTGGTTAGTAAACACTTTAGAATGATGGTAGTAAGGGTTAGAAACACTTGTTCAAGTCTAATTAGGTGTATAACATAATCTAGGAGGGTTATAATTTGGGAAAAATAGTTGAAATTGGTAAAATTGGTGTAGGTTGCGTAATTCTACAAATTTGGTGCTACAGATTATGCAAACTCGCTGAGCGAATAAAGTCACTCAGTGAGTGGTTGTAGAGGTTGGTCCTCTGTTTAAGGACTTTCGCTCAGCGAGAGGGTGCGTTGAGTGAGTTGTTGAAGTCTGAGAACACTGTCAAATTTATTCGAATAGTGAATGGGTGCGCTGGGAGAGTGAGTAGAGGGTCTGGTCCACTGTTTGGTGAGTTTTGCCTAGCTAGAGATGTCGCTGAGTGCGAGTTTAAGGTCTAGTACCACTAGGAGTTCATTCGCACAACTACTTGGGTCACTTGCGAGAAACCTTTGTATTCACTTAGCGAGGGTATGCGGTAAGCAATTGTTCCAAGTTATCATGCATTCTTTTCTTCTTTGTTATTTATTCGTTGGAGTAATGAGAGTGATTTGGTTGTGGTTGATGTATGACTATGTATGAGTATTATATGAGTATCAAAGTAAGGTTTTTGATTTCAAAATGGTGTGGAAGAGAATTCCAAGGAGGAATTACTCAGTGGTGATTGTCAAAGTTTGTAAGTATGAATATAGGAAGCTCGGTCTTGGAATTCATCCTGATATTGTAATGGTTACTCATTCTCAAGTAGAGAGGAGTGAGGCATGTCATGAGAATAGGAAGAGAATATTGTAATGGTTACTCATCCTGATATACGTTGTTTTTACGTTAGTGTGTAAGACTTACTTTATGTTAGTTAATAATTGCTTTATCATGTCCTTATTGTGATGACACTTTTATATAATATTATACTATATTTTTGAAATGTTACAATAAGATTTCTTATTTTCTAAAAAATAAATAAACAAATCACATAAAATTTATAATTTTTTTCTAACAAATCATTCAGAAAATCATAACACATTCTATTTATAACATATTATAGTATTATTTTATTTTATTTTTACAACTAACATTTAGCAAACCTCTCAACCAAAATTTTTTATATTATCTATATTTCATGTTCTAGCAAATAGTATAATAATATTTCTTTTTAATACTTAATTATTTATTTAATCGCATTAAATTCTTTAATTTAAATTAATTAAATACTAATTTATTTAACAAAGATATGAAATCACTAGTTTTTGTGTGACTATTTATGTTCATAATGTAATATATATATATTCTACTATTAATGACCATCAGAAAACAAAAATAACGCAATATTTCCTTTTATACTTTACCACTCTAAATTAACTCTAAAACAGGGTACTTATGTCAAATTTCACTGTTAATTATATCATGAATAACTTCAGAAAAGTATTTTTCTTTCTTTGTCCAATTTTATCTTAATCAAGGTCTTAATTTTTTTTATAGATCTCATACTCGTTGCATAGAATAAACATATCCCTTCTTAAATAGTCATTAACCCTTGTATATCAATTCAACAACTATTTTGGAAAATTAAGTGTCAAAAAGTTAAATATAATAAATAACTAGTTATCACGATGAAATGACAATGCACGCCATTTATATTTATGGTTTAATAAATATTTTTAGGTTTTTTTTTCAAAGTTATCCTACGTTTTAAAAAAAGTTTAGTAAAATTTTATATTTCGTTAAAAAAATTCAACATGGTCCTTTTGTCTTCTGGCGTTAAAAAACTTAATATGCAATTGCCGCCGTGACGAAAACTGAATTACCTGTGCACTTTGATGAATACTTGGCAATGTGAAGTGAATTGACTTGGTGGAAATGTTTAAAGTTTTAAGTTATTGGTTCAAATAAAAGAGTTATGGTTGGTTAGGGTTCATGCAACTTCTTCCCTTTTTTGAGCAAAGTGGTTGTGGGTAGATAGAAATGGCTTCTTCCCAAGGTTGTTCTTCTTGTTCCAATACAAGGTCGAAAAGAATTTGGCATTTCTCACATGAGGTGGTTAGAGGGGAGGTGGGATAATCCCTTATTGCAAATGTTGTGATTTTGCTATAAGCAAAGTGGTGAGAACTCCATAGAATGCTGACAGACAATTTTGGGGATGTCATCATTACAAGGTTTTATGAATACCCTTGTCACTTTATTTAAAATTTATTTGTTGATAGATTGTTGAGTTAGAACCGATTTTGATGGCTTATTTGGTGAATAACATGGTGGATCTTCAAGAGGGATGTATGGTAACTTTTTCAAGTGATGCAATGAAGAAAAGATTGACGAAAGAGATGGTGAAAGTCAGAGAAAGGATAAAATTGTTAGTTGGAGTTGTGTGTCTTGTTATTGCGGTGAACACTGTGACAATGTAGGTCTGTTTAGGTTGATGTTCGTAGGTGGGTCAATGTTTACATTAAGGTTTAGGTCAATGTTTATGTTCATGTAATGTGAAAGTGAAGCTCAAAGTTTACGTTCAGGTGTTTATATGTAATGCTAAATTTAGTTTCCCCTTTGGTAAAAAAATGTGCAATGAGGTCCCCTTGTTAATTTAAAATTATGTACTTTGGTCCCAAATGGAGATCAATGAAAAACACATGAAATATATCTGGCTTAGTTTCTACCATTAGTTTCTACCTCCAGTCCACCATCTCTGTCCACCTCCATTCCACCATTCACCTCCTCTTCACCATTACTTTCCACCTCCAATCCACCATCTTTATCCACCTCCACTCCACCGTCCACCTCTCCACCATTACTTTCCACCTTCACTCCACCCTTTATTTCCACCTCAAACCCTAACCCTCAAATCCAGCAACAAGAACATCAAGTAAGTAGGCTAGGGTTAGCAACACTTACCTCACATACGTACGCTCTTAAAATTTCACCTTCAAGGAATCACCATGCCATAGTGATTACAAGACCAGTTTCACCATATTGTTAAACCCAGAAATCGTGATAGGATTCTTAGATAAGAGTAATTTGATTTAACTCATTTCGTTAAACCTAGCTGACGTCATTATATATATATATATATATATATATATATATATATATATATATATATATATATTTTAAATTTACAATTCAAATATATCATATGTGCCACGTATTGCAAAAACTTTACACGTCATTTAAGTTTGGCCACGGAGGCAGCTATGTCGTTGTGTTTTTAACGCCGTAAGCTAAAAGGACCATTTTGAACATTTTTTAACGAAATATAGGGCTTAATTGAACTTTTTTAAAACGTAGGACAACTTTGAACAAAAACCCCAAAACTAGGGACCAAATGATGTATTAAACCTTTTTTATTTTCGTTGTTTTTTTTAGGCGATTTGAAAGCCATTTCTACTTTTAATAAGTATATATTTTATTAGCATAAAGATGACAAGAAAAAGTTTAGATGATGTTTCAAAGTTAAGTTTCAAGTGCTCTTGTTTCAAGAAGATCTTCATTAAGACTTGTCTTGTGTTAAAGGATGAGGTTTATCTTTCATTCTATGTATTATTTTCCTTATGAGAATTTTTAAGCAATTTTTTTATCGTTGTGTATTCATTAAATGCATAATCAATTACCAGAAGTGGATAATTAATTATCACACATTAATTAGTTGACAACTGATTTTTGGAGGCATGGTTGAGTGAGATCTCTATAAATTAAATTGGGACTCTCAAAATATGAAAGATACAAAAAGTGTATTTTCGAAATTCTTATATGCAGTGTGCGGTGATAAGTGTTCTAGGGTTTGCTGAACCCTTGTGCATTGGCTTTAAGAACTTGGCATGTTGGCATATAGCGAGAACTTTCACAGGGAATGAATGTGAATAAGTGTTGTTGGTGTTGCCGAGTTGAAAGCATGTCATCCTTCGTGAAGCATTCAGAATAGGTGTTCATCCTTTGTGAAGATCCAGAGGAGGTATTCATCTCTTGTGAGTTACATGGGAAATGAGTTTCATCTCTTAGGGTAACAAAAAAGGTGTTTTAACCTTAAACTATTTTATTCTCTTTGTGACTACCAGAAACGCGCATATTACCGAAGGAATATTACTGAAGGCCTTGAGGCCCTCGGTAATGCTAGGTGAATTACCGAAGGACATTTAGGCCGTCGGTAAAGGCTGGGTGAATTAACTTACCGAAGGATATGTGACCCTCGGTAAGGTGCTCGAGTAATAATCTACAAAACTTGGGTTTCCCCTCGCCCAACTTTCATTTTTCGAGCCAAGCACTTTCTTTTTCTTTCTTCGAGAGTTCGATTCCTCACCAGAATTCTCCCCTTCGTTCACTAGCATTTCACCAACAAAGGCCCACTCCATCAGCTAGCGTGACCGTCAGCCACCGTGTTGGTGATTGGCTGTGTCGAAAGTGCGTATCCGTGATTGGGTGTGTCGCAATCGGCATCGGAGTTCGTCCATCGCAAAGGTAGGTTCAACGCTTGGTTTCGTAGTTAAACGGTGAGTTTCACCGATTTTCATCGAGGGGTGGGCTTCCACTGGCTGTGACGTGTGTGTTCTTGCAGGGTTGTTGTTCAAGGGTTGAAGGGTTGTTCTTGGAGGGGTCTTGCTGGAGTGTGGTTTGTGCGTGTGAGCGAGCTTGTCTAAATCATCTTGGTGGAGGTTTTGGGTTGTCTTTCTTCCCGTGCCATTGAGGTAAGTAGGTTTGTAATCGAACCTGAATGTGGTTAGCCCCTTTTCTTGGGTAACATGGTGTTTTTCATGATTAATATTTGTTCTTGGTAGGTTTTGATAATGTCAATTTTCCATTAATTTACAAGGTTTTGGGGCTTCGATTAGGGTCTAAGGCGTGTCATTATTGAAGGGCTACACTGAAGTGTCCAAGAGTTCATTATTTCCAAGTAGGTGAAGTTCATGCTCTTGTGTTTGGCTTGCTTTATTTTGGGTTTTAATTGCGTTTAAAATGGGGAAGTTGAAGTTTTGTTAAGATGGAGTTGATTTTGGTCACTAGTTTATGTGTTTGAATGCTTAATATCCATGAGTATGTCCATGATTGTGATGCTTATAATTTGTTGGTGTCCTTCGTGGTTTATTTGTGGAATTATGCTAGCTGTTTTAGGAAGATCATAAGTGGTTTTTAATGAGCAATTTTATGAGCATGTGTCAATATTAGGGTAGGATAGATGTGTTGGAACAAATGAAAATATATATCAAGCATTCTACATAATATTGGTTGATCAGAACAAAATTGATTTATCATTATTGATTATTGCAAGGTTAATGATGGTTGTATATTTAAAATATCAAAACTTAAGCATAAATTGTCATAATGTTCTGACCATCCACCATTTGTAATAGAAATCGTTTACATTTTTTTACATATAAAGAAGAGGATAACAAGTCTTTGAAACAAGAAAAAAATAAAAGTTACAGATCTTGAAGATTGTATTGGTTTCTCCCAGAACCAAAAGGAGGAGAAATGTTTAATATGCAAAGTTAGTAACCAAACTCTGCGGAGAGTTTGTTTCGATTTGAAGTTCAAAATTTAGCTTTTAAGAACAATGCTAAAAGATCTTAAAGAGATCTCTACCTATTTACAACACAACAGTGAAAGTTAGGTTAGATATTAAAGTTTGACAACTTAAAAAACAGAGGAGATTAATCCAAAGAGACTGGGTGTAGCTTTCAAAAATTGAGAATGAACCAGTGTAAAAGGATTGTGTGATCCTTTCTCTATCTTTAATATTCTTTCATGAATATTTTGATATGAAGGTTTGTGAATGTTTGTACCTCAACATCTGAAAAGGAAAGTGATTATATAGAAGTTAGCACATGACAAGGTAGTGGCTAGTGTAGTCCTAATCAAATTTTTTAGAAACGAATTCCTAGCACATCCCTTCCCTAAGGATAGTATAAAAATCACAACACAAGTGCTTGATTTCAAAACATCCACATATGACTGATCCTCTTGAAGAGAGTCTCAATCATGAGCAAAATTATTTCAAAAAATTCTATTTCAGAAACTTGTTTTTTACCATTGAGGTAAGTTCCACAAAATTTCATTCACATTGTCATTTAACTCCGCCTTTGCTAATTCTTGAACTTGTCTCAACTTCAATTCGGCTTCAATTTCCTGCCACCAAAGATACATTATCATTCTCTTTCATTGTTTTGTAAGATTTGATTAATTTTTTTCATTGATTAAGTTGGTAAATAGTGAATATGTTGAGTTTTAACTCAGTGCATTATGTTTTGGCCTTGCTAGCACGAGACATTTCATTCAAAGGCTGAACAAACCATGTACCATGTACCCAACTTCTCCTTTCTTCAATCCTCTTTCTCCTTTGTTGCATATTTTTCTTGTTGTTATCTTTAAGAATTGAAGCATGTTATCTCGACTGTAGTAAATAGTAATTGCACTCACGCCCCCTTTGAACTATGATCAGCATAAAACATCATACATCAGCAGCTTGAACCAAGAAAACTGAACTAAAAACCTTTGAACTTGTGGTTATGATAGATCTTTAAATCTGGTTTTGCAATCTAAATTGGTAAGTTGATGTTTAGCCATGAGGAATGTTAGATATAAAATCTTCCTTGCATTTGATCTATAGCTCTCCTCTAGCAAGTTTGTTTTAGGTTCAAGTCTTGCATTTTCCCTTGTTGTAAAGGCACTTAGATAAAGAACTATACAAGTTTCCACCCCTCAAAATGTTACCACTAGCAGGAGCCATCATCAAAACAGATTTAGTTTTCAGCACTGCACCAGAAAACTTGGCTTGATTTTGGTGGTTTGAAAGTCAACTTTGCACAGAAGTGGTTTAAACTCGAAAGGAATCAAATCAACAACTTTAATTAGTGATTTTAAATGTGTTCAAAGTCTGAAATGAGTTAAAGACTTATTGCTACTCAAATTCACCTTGCCACTTCCTAATTTAACTTAAAATGTGATGGTTTAAGACACAACTCTACACTTAGGCCAAGATATTACTAATTGAAATCGGGTAGCAACTTTTAAAGGCCGTTTTAAACTTGTTCAAGCTATTAAATAGCTCAGAAATATTAGAAATCACTAGATCAAGCTGGAAATTATCACCTAGAATGAATTAAATTTAGATTAGACATCCCTTCTTTTTTGTAGTGAAACAAGTGCATGTGGAAGCATGCCAGGATGGAAAAGTTAAGTGGAAAATCATATAAATGAAAAAGTTAAGTAATATATAATAAATAAACAAACCTATAAACATTGATATCAAAGTTTTATATAAATAACTAATACATGTTAAGTGTTCTTGTCTAGAATTTTTTCTAGTAGATGAGAATTACTTTAAAAAAAAATCGATTATGTGAATTGTCCATTCTGAATTTTGTCATACTAAGCCTTTTAATTCTAGCTTAGTTTAGTAGAGTTACACTTTCTTGAGTCAATTAAATTGCTGTCTAACCTTTGCTTCTCTGGAAATGAGATTTTGGTGATATAATGGTGTAATTTGCTGCATAAATTGGCTCTAGCAAGGGTGATGTTCGAATTTTGTTGTTTTTATGCTATTGGAAAGCTTGAACAAGCTTAAATTGGTGTTCTAAAGTAGATATCACTGTTCATTTGCTCATATTTTAACTTATATGCAGATTTGCTCTTTAAACCATCACTTTTTGAGTTAAAATGGAAGTAGAGTGGTGATTTTGAATTGTAACCTGTTTATAACTCATTTCAAAGTAAATCCATTTGCCATAAGGTACCTAATCTTTTGTACAAGATTCAGAAACGACCTCTTTAGAACCTTTGAGCGGTCACCTTATCAATGAGTTATAGAAATGGACCCAAGCAAGGATTAAGAGGATATCACTGTACCCTCTTGTAAGACCAAGAAAATGCCTCAGGCAAGTCTTTTCCTCTCAATTCCCCAAGCCATCTCTTCACATCTTTTCATGAGATAAAAAAAGGCAATACCTTTAGCTAATAAAAATCACATTAGTCACAGCAAAAATGATCCATCAACACCTAGAAAGAGGAAGTAAATGATGTGAATCCTTCTCACTTCTCCTAAAGCTTTGCCTTCCATTTCAATTTCTCTTCGTGTGTTGTTCTTCTTACTTTTGCTGCAGTAAACACCAATACCTTCTAGCTGATTATCTTCAGTTAGCTCTAGTGCATTAGGCCTTCCTAGAGTCCTTGTTGCTGCTATCCTCTTTTGCATTCTCTCAAATCTAATTTGTGGTATTGTTTTTGGTGTATTTTGCTGCATATTTGACTATAACAAGAGTGATTTGTTGAATCTTGTTGTCTTTGTGCATTTCCAACGTTTGAACAAGTTTAAATTGCCATTTCAAAGTTGTTTGCACATTTAATTTGGTCATTTTTCAGCCTATATGCAAAATCACCTTTTAAACCATCAAAATTTGATTTAAAATGAAAGTGAACCAGAGTTTTTTCGTTGCAATCTGTTTCTTGGGTGTTTAAGTGTTTGCACAACTTCAAATTGATGATATAAACTTGCTTGAAGCATCACTTGAGTTGTTGAAACACTTCCAAGCATTTTTTGGTTTGAAACCACCATTTTCAATGTCATTTTCTGGTGCGGTGACCATTTTAAGTGTTGTTTGACAATTTCAAATCTTTAATCTTCATTTCTAGATTGGCACAAGCTAGTTTAGTGTTTCCAAATATAATCACATGATCTTTGCACTGTAATACAATCATAAAAACTTGGTTTAGTGTTTCTAAATTCTGGTCTAGTGTTGGTTACAATTTCATGCATATTTGGCTATAGCAAGTATGTTTTTTTAAATGTTGTTGTGTTTGTGCATATACAATATTTGAGCAAGTTTATTTTTCCATTTTAAAGTTGTGTACACTGTTGAAATGGTAATTTATATGCCTATATGCAGAACGACCTCTTAAGCCATCAAAATTGGCTTTAAAATGCAAGTGAACCATTGAATTCACATTGCAATCTGTTTTCAAACTGTTTTAGTGTTTAAAAATCTTTAAAATGATGATACAAAGTTGTTTGATGCATCAATTGAGGTGTTGAATCACTTCCAATGAATATTGGATTTAAAACCACCAAATTAGAAACATTTTCCTGGTGTAGTGTTCAAATCAAGTGATTTCGTGCACAAGTGATTCTAACACTCTAGTAATACATTCAACAACTTTAATTCATCAATTGAAACTTGTTTGGACTCTAATTGGGTTCAGAACCAAACTGTTTACCAGATTCACCCTTGTACTTCCTAATTTCAATAAAAAATGAGGTTTGAATATGCTATTTTGCACATAGATGAATCTAACTTCAATTTGAATGTTGTAACAAGTTTAAAACAACATTTAGGACTTGTTTAAACTGCCAAATATCATAGAATCACATCAGCATAAAAATTGAATGGTCTAAAGAGCTGAAACTCAAAGTTTGAGTTTTAAGTACCTAAAAAATGAACTTTTAAGTTGAGAATTTGTCAATTCACCTAATCTAGACTTATTCTAAAATATGTAAGCATCCTAACAAGTCTAACTTAGTCTGTTAAAGGTAGGAAAGTGGTGAAAAGAAAAGAATAATCTACAACTCAAAGTTTGAGTTTTAAGTACCTAAAAAGTGAACTTTTAAGGTGAGAATTTGTCAATTCACCTAATGTAGACGTATTCTAAGGTATGTAAACATCCTAACAAGTCTAACTTAGTCTAATAAAGGTAGGAAAGTGGTGAAAAGCAAAGAATTCCCTAAAACTCAAAATGACACTACTTTAAACCTTAAAAAGTGTAGTAAAATTTTGTCATTACAAGTCATTTTTCGTTCTGTAGTGATTCTATGATGTTTGGTAGTTTAAAAAAAATGCAAATTGAGGTATTAAAGCTGTTAGAACCATTCATATGATGTTAGAATGACTTGCATGCAATTTAGTATGTCAAACCATCATATTTGAGCCATTTTTGGAACTTGCAAAGTGAATCTGAGTTGCATTTCTGTTTTGTGCCTAATTAGAGTTGAAACAAGTGTGTTTTGATGAATTAAAACTATTGAAATGATTAGCAAAGTGTCAAAATGGCTTAGGCACAAAATCACTTCCAAAACCTCCAATTTTGAGTCAATTCTGGGAAGTAGAAAGGGGATTTTGAGTAGCAATACGGTTTTGAGAAAAATTTGAGTTTCCAAATGTTTCAATTCATCAAACAAAGTTGCTGTAGTGGTTAGTTTTGGTCTAGAGCTGTTGTTGTGTAATTTTGAATCTCAAATCACCAACTTTTGGCTCTTTGTTTGCGTTCAATTTTTCCATTTCTTCTGTTTGGCATTTAAACCATGGCTGAACATCTTGCAATTTTATTTCCTTGCAGAAATTTCTTATCAAACCTGCAGCCCACCAAATAAAGTCTACTAAAGAGGTTAGTATTGAATTTGTTTTATAAATTTCATAGTTTGAGTAATTTTAGCATGTGTGAATTGTCTCTTTTGCTGGAACTTGGTGAAACTTGGTGTATGCTTTATCCTGGTGGTCATATTTTTCTGAAACTTGTATGTTGATGTATATATATGTATGTTTTTGTATATTGTATGGTCATTTATTAGGCTACTTCTTGATTAAGTTAAGAAGTCATTTAAAAATCCTATAGTACTACACACATTCTCAATGCAATGAGAATGGTAAAAATACTATAAACACTTAGAACCTACAATATATTTGGAAGTACTCTATAATAAATCACTTCAATAGTAATAAGTTGTCTCCCCTAACTTTAATACGCAAGCCCTTAGGATGTGTAATGTATTTTAATACTTAGGACTTTTCTTTGCATACATTTATTGTATGCTTATGACAGTAGTATTCAATTTGCCTTCCATGTTTGACTCAAGTAGTAATAGGTTTATTACTTACGTGACATGGAGTGTTGTTGATTTTGCTAAGTTTACCTTTGTTTGGCTTGTCACAGAACATGGCCCATTTTCTCAACCATTGTGCATGGATGTACGATCGTTGTCATAGCGGAAGGAGAGGTTTGAAGGAATCTTTTGTCATCAGAGTTGAAGAGTTTGTGGAGACGGCTCGACGATGTCAATATTATGCTATTAATGGAGGGATTCGATGCCCATGCATCAAGTGCGAATGTACAAGGATTTTGAAAGATGGAGATGTTAAAGTTCACCTATACCAAAAAGGGTTCATGCCTAATTACACGGTTTGGACATTTCATGGTGAAGAAATTCCTTCGACCTCTAATAGAGTTGAAAATCGGCTTGCATCAGGTTCGAATACTATTGTACATACATCTGAGATAGATCAATTTTCCTATATGCAAGAGATGATTGACAATTCTCTTCGTCGACATGACGAACAAGAAGCAAACGATAGTCATGATGAAGAGTCTCCAAATGAAACCACTCAGAGGTTTTACAAATTACTAACATTGACAAATCTACTTGTATTTGAAGGTTCATCTGAGTCAAAATTGTCAATGTCCATTAGACTTTTGGCTGGTAAATCTAATTGGAACGTTCCCAATCAAGCAGTGGATCACTATAAAAAATTGATTTTAGATTTGACACCACAAAACAATTCTATTTGTGAAGAATTGTTATCAAGCCAAAAGATGTTTTTCAATGTTGGGATTGGAAGCCAAGAAGATTGATTGTTGTGTTAATGGATGTATGTTATTCTATGACAATGACAGTGGCAAAAATGATGCATTGTTAGTTGAATGCAAGTTTTGTTTCTCTCCTCGATATCATATGATGCATGCAGGACAAAGGCAAAAAAAACCAATTCCCTTAAAGTCAATGTTCTACTTGCCCATTATTCCAAGATTACAAAGAATGTTTACTTCAATGCAAACATCACAACACATGACATGGCATGATGGTAACAAAACTAAAGGACTTTTGCGTCATCCTTCTGATGGTGAAGCTTGGAAGCACTTCAATCGTAAACATTCATCCTTTGCTAGTGAACCGCATAACGTGAGACTTGGTTTATGCTTTGATGGGTTTATCCCATACGTTCAGGCGTCTGCATCACCATATTCATGCTGGCCGGTGATAGTTACCCCATACAATCTACCTCCTGAGATGTGTATGACAAAGCCTTACATGTTTTTAACGTGTATAATACCAGGTCCATCTAATCTCAAATCAGCGATTGATGTTCATTTGGAGCCTCTGATTGATGATTTGAAGAAGCTATGGAATGGAGTTTGGACGTATGATGTTTCAAGGAAGCAAAATTTCCTTATGAGGGCAGCTTTGATGTGGACTATTAATGACTTTCCAGCGTATGGCATGTTATCTGGTTGGAACACGCATGGTCGATTAGCTTGTCCACATTGCATGGAACATACAAAGTCATTCCAATTGAGTTATGGTCAGAAAAGTAGTTGGTTTGACTGTCATAGACGGTTTTTGCCTATTGATCACCCCTTTAGAAGAAACAAAAAGGCATTTCGCAAAGGACAAGTTGAAACAGATATGCCCCCGCCGAAGTTGACCGGATCACATGTTTGGAGAAGAGTTAAAGACTATCCAAAAGTCACTGAATCTGGACAGAATAGGATAGATGGGTTTGGAGAATGGCATAATTGGACTAAAAGAAGCATATTTTGGGATCTTCCCTATTGGAAAGACAACTTGCTAAGACAAAACCAGGATGTCATGCACATAGAAAAAAATTTCTTTGACAACGTCTTGAACACAGTTATGAATGTTATTGGTAAGACAAAAGATAATGACAAAGCAAGAAAAGATTTACCTCTGATATGTGCACGAAAAGACTTATAGTTGAAGGAGCAAGTTAATGGTCGATTCTTCAAACCAAAAGCAAACTACACCAT
>NC_028358.1:9988041-10040499 GCF_000741045.1 Vigna radiata var. radiata
AGTTATTTTTTTAAAATCGAGTCCAGAGAGTGAAAATGCTAAACCAAATACTAGACTAAACAAATATCTAAACACAATTAAATTAAGTTAAATGCAAAACTAAATTAAAGAAATTAAAAAACAACTAATCCTACAATGCAAATTAATTTAAAACACAAGAAATAAACAACACAAACTCCTACTAGCAATTTATATGACCAATGTATCTACTAATGAAATTGGAAATTCCAAATGGTCTAAAAATACCCTCCAGCCGTGACACCACACCTCAACGTTCTACACTTGCAATCGAAAGGACGCCACCTTGCTTGTTTCTAAAGATATTTGGTGCAGCATTTTTATATTAAATAAAAGAAAATGGAAATTCTTTTCAAAGAAAAGGAAATGATAATAAAACATGTGCTTTCTTCCAACAAAATCAATCAACGTTGCAGCTCCTCTTCCAAGACGTAACTTCTCAAAGCAATTAAAATGAGTTTCCAAAATAAAATGCTGCACCTAATTGAATGAAAACCGTGACTCCATCAAAGCAAAGATAAAAAAAAATGAAAGGACACCTCCAAGTAAATAAATGCTAGTGCCACCAGCTGCTTCCTTAAATGAAACTATGAAGGTGATAAAAGATTGCTACTGTGTGGCGGCTGGAAACCAAACAACCTAATTCTACAAGTGAAAAATTCTAATATCTAAAGTAAAAAAATAACTGCAACTACATTAATGCTATTAGAGCTCCTTCAGCGTTAAAAGCAAGAAAAAAAGAAGAATACCCGATGCAGTGCTGAATCAAAACCAAAGCTATGTTTATTCACCAAATAAAATGAAGTGTTCTTTCATTCCTCCCCTGTAACAGCGTTCAAGCAAGCTATAAATATCATCCGAAATCCAATATTGCAAACATTATGATTTTTTTAAACGTTGAAGCAGCTCCCTACAAAATGTGTCTCCGCTCCTTTTAATCCCAAATGCCGAGAGTGCTTCCAACCAAAAGTGACGGCTGCCTCCTAGGTAACAATCCCTAGGACATGAGTCTTAAAATTGGGTGGGGTCCACCTAATTGAAAAACCCTAGGTGCCATGTCATTTTTCCTATTTGGGCTCAACATGTTTTTGTCAAAATTTGGTCTAATGTGCACAAGCTTGATTAAAAATATTCTATACTACTAAGTTACAATATAATTAAATTTTAGATTGCCCATGTGGAGAGTCTTGAATTATTTGATAGCACTCCAAATGTCCCAAATTGAATTTCCAAAATTTTCCCTGAAAATAATAATGCAAATAATTAGCTCAAAAATATTCAAATTAATTAAAATTAGAATTTCTGGCCAAATTAAGCACTATTAGCGAAAACGGGAAAATACCGGACAATTACGCACAATTCCCTGATTAATTCTAGCACAATAAACTAAGTGAAGTCGAGAAAATATCGACTCATCAGCGCCCAACCGCGGCATATGCTCTAAAATTTTTAAATTTTACTCAGATCAGGGAATAGGTCGCAGTTCTCTGGCCAACCGCAGCCTATTCCCCAACATTCAGAATTCCTCAACTGCCTCCCAACTGCCTTTTGGGGAATGTCAGCAGGTAGCAGGGGGAATAGGCCGCGGTTCTCTGACCAACTAATTCCCAGAAAAGACACTCATCAAGTAATTGGAACAAAGTGGGTGTTTAAAAACAAACTGGATGAAGAAGGGAATATCACCAAAAATAAAGCTAGGCTTGTTGCACAAGGATACAGTCAAGAAGAAGGTATAGATTATGACAAGACATATGCTCCGGTTGCCAGTTTAGAGGCAATACGCCTACTTCTTGCCTATGCATTTATAATGAAATTTAAACTATTTCAAATGGATGTTAAAAGTGCTTTTCTAAACGGGTATATCAAAGAATATGTTTATGTCGAACAACCACCAGGGTTTGAAGATTTTAAACATCCTAATCACATCTATAAATTAAAGAAGGCACTTTATGATTTAAAACAAGCACCTAGATCTTGGTACGAAAGACTTAGCAATTTTCTAATAGAAAATGATTTCAACAGAGGAAAAATTGACTCAACATTGTTTATCAAAAGAGAAGGAAAACATTTTCTAATTATTCAAGTATATGTTGATGATATCATATTTGGATCATCTAACAAAACTCTTTGCGAGAATTTTGCTAAGACCATGCAAGGTGAATTCGAAATGTCAATGATGGGAGAGCTTACATACTTCCTCGGGCTTCAAATCAAGCAGAAGAAGGAAGGTACATTCATCTCTCAAACTAAATATTGCAAACACATCCTTAAAAAGTTTGAGATAGTGCCATAAATCTTACAGCAATTAAAAGACTATCTGAAGATCCATTATCCCGATCTTGTTTGTGTATTTTATTTTAATTTAAAAGTTCGTAATGAGATTTTTTACACAAGGGTCAAAGGTGTAGACATTGTCTTGGACAATGATATTTGGATAAATGTGGCAAAAGTTCCTGTATTAGAAAATTCGCAGATTGTTCCCAGTGACTTTGCCCACTTCAACAAAATAATGGTGTACCAGTCGTTTCTCCGCAATCCTCGTCAACACAACGCTCGTCTTTTCCTTGCTGGAGGACTAAAGATGGAAGAGCGTCTTTTGCACTACCTCATCGTGTGGCTCCTGTGTCCTAGAGGGTCCAACAATGCACAGTGCTCTGAGACTGATCTCATCATAATGTACGGGATACTTAAGAGCATTCCACTCAACTGGCCTCATCTACTTCAAACCATCATGTACAAGGCTAAAAGGTTAGATTCTGCACCTCTTCCATACCCTCTCCTTCTCTCCCAGATCTATGAATATAAAGGAGTAGATGTCTCCAATGAGCACTATGAGACTGTGCTTCCGGGCCATAGAATTGGAGATAATTCCCTTAGGCAAATGGGATTCATCAAACAAGGGGACTCCTATGTTCACCCTAAGGGTGTTGCTGGTGGTCAAGCAGATGAAGATGGAGATGCAGATATCCACATGCCTGAACCCACTAATCTTGCGGGACCATCTAGCGTAAATGAAGATTATAGTCTAGAGAGTCTCTCTAGATAAATGTCTGAGATGGCTAGACTTCAACATGAGATGATGGCTATCCAAAATACCCGCCATGAAGAGATATGTACTCATCTCAAAAGCCTGGATGAAAGGATATCAGGATTAGAGAGGCACTTTGATAGTGATGAGAGTGATGAGTTTTAGACTTGCCTTGTGTGTTTTATTGTATGCCTTGCAATTTTAAAAATTAAATAATATTGTGTGTTTTATTGTATGCCTTGCAATTTCAAAAGTTAAATAATATTGTGTGTTTTATTGTATGCCTTGCAATTTCAAAAATTAAATAATATTGTGTGTTTTATTGTATGCCTTGCAATTTCAAAAATTAAATAATATTGTGTGTTTTATTGTATGCCTTGCAATTTCAAAAATTAAATAATATTGTGCATACATTCTTTTATTAAGGGGGAGAAGATAGTTTACATCATACAACTTTTTCTCTTATGATAAAAAAAGNGGGAGAAAATTGTTTAAATCCTTTTTATTTTCTAATGCTCTCTTCCTTTATGAGTTGTGTTTGTTTCAGATTATTAAAAAGCTTTAAACTTGGAGATAGTTTTTGATCATCATCAAAAAGGGGGAGAATGTTAGCAAAAATTTAAAGATGAAGTTTTGATGATGTACAGAATTTCACAACACAAGATCCAAAAAGACTATCTGAAGATCCATTATCATTAAAAAGCTTTTGTAATAATCATATTTGATGTATTATTGAGTAGAGATGTAATAGGGTTTGATTCATGTACTCTATATGTAATTAATCATTTTTCAGAATAAAAAACAAGTTGTTTTAATCGATTAAAACGAGGCTGGCACAGCAAACCCAAATGGCTCTGGAATAATCGATTATTTCCTGGTTTAATCGATTAGTTAATCGATTAAAATTAAGAATAATCGATTAACACTAGCCGTTAGTGGTTTCTGATTTGAAAAACTAGTCGTTATACTCATTTTAATCGATTAACACTAATATTAATCGATTAAATGCGTTAAAATGGCCAGTTTCGAAAAATGAAAGAGCTCTGGATTGAGTCTATAAATTTGGCTCAGTGTTTCTACCAAAAAGGACTCTTCCCTTGTGCTTTAAACATCTGAAATCATTGAGAACATTGTGTTATTGCTGAAGCTAAAGAGCAAAGCTGTGAAGTGCTACTGCGGAAGTGCTTGGAAGAGAATCATCCTTTGTGAAGTATTTGAAGGAGGTGGTCATCCTTTGTGAAGACTCAAAGGAGGTGTAAGTTCATCTGTTGTGGTTTCAAGAGAGGTGGTATTCTAAACTCTTACAAGTTAATTTTCTACGTGATTATTAATTGTAATTGTTTTGTGTTTAGTGAAAAAGGTTTATCTTGTTTTTGAGATAAACGACTAGACGTAGGATTTTTGTGATCTGAACCAGGATAAAATCATCTATGCAATTTTTCTCTCTTCCTTACTCTATTTATTTCAGTTTAATTATCCCTTAGTAAGTGAATTTGAGAAAATACTGAAAGACACGAAAAAGTCATATAACCAATTCACCCCCTCTTGGTTTGTTATTCACGCTAATAATTCCGTTGCAACGATTCTACCATAATCAAATGAAAAAATCGCAGATAATCAAAACTAAAGACAAAACGAACAGAAGATAACATAAAACAGAATAGAAGATGACATAAAATAGAAATGCGAATCAAATGAAACAGCTCATACGGAATCAGAATCGAGACAAAACAGAATAAAAAAAACAAAACTCAAAGCAACGAAACACAGAACGTAAACTTATCTGTTCACGCGTGCTCGAACCGAGCTCTGAATACCAAATGATGGAAGAACGCTCCGAGAAGATGACGCGCAATGCAAGCTTATGCTCCTCGAAGCTTCCTCTAAATAGTAATACGCAACGGAAAATGTTGAAGAAGCTCTACATCGAGAGCGAATAAGAGACTAACACCAGAAAAACCCTAAACCTAGCTTTGATTCGGTGAGAAAGATAACCTGATTTTGAGTTTCGAGAATCGAGAAAAGAGGTTGACGACGAGGAAACTCTCAAGTGGAAGAAAGGCTCTCCGAGGAAGACGCTAGAGTATGCGAGAATGAAAGAGTCCTCTCTCTCTATTGCGCGAGAGAATAAATGAATAATGATATGGATGGAAGGTTGACGCGTGGCTAAGGAAGCTGACGCTGTGCGATGAAGCTGACGCTCGAGAAAAAGAAAACAGCGTTGTGGAGGTAACGGAAAATGTTTCGTTGACACCCTTCATTTAACACACTTTTGACACACGCCACATGGCCTCGTTCGGTTGGTTGTTTGGGTGAAAAAACTCAACTCTTTTTTAAATGATCCGGAGGGTAATTTTGGAAAACGAAATGTTTGAAATTTAATTTTCGCAGTTTCATTTTTATCCTTCGTTCAATTTGGCTTGGGTCTGTCCCCTCCTCTCTCCATTGGCCTCCTCCTCTCTCCATTGGCCTCCTTCTTTCTCCATTCGCTTCATCTCTCACATTGCTCCCTAACGCGCTTCAGCTCTCTTTCTCGTTTTGGGTTTGTTTGGCGTTGTTGCTATGTTTCGTTTTGGGTTTGGGTGTCTTTCGCTTTTTCACTAAGTTCTTTTCTCGTTTTGGGTTTGTTTAGTGTTGTGGCTTTGTTTCGTTTTGGGTTTGGGTGTCTTTCGCGTTGTCGCTCTCTTTCTCATTGTCTCGCTTCTCGAACACTAGTGTATTTTTGTTGTCTTTATTGTTTTTGTGTTTTGTGAACCCTAATCCACTTCCATTGATTTATTTGTATGAAATATGTGCAGTTGCAATGGCGTCAACATACAGTGGTCCATGATAATGAACAAAGAATAAGATATCAGTCTCTGTCCTCCTTTGGTTATGTGGAGAATGAAGAGGGAGTATGGGTTCCGAAAGGGACACAACCAATGAACAACATCAACGTACAGTGGTCCATGACATTGAACAACCAATGTTTCCTGTATTATATTTGATAAAATCTTAAGTAGTGAAATAAAGTCGTAATTAATAGACAGTAAAACACTAGATAATCACCTACAACGTTCAAAACAGACTGCTATTCACCAGTGGTCCTCCACGTTTTCACTGGTGGCTCCTTCTATTCAACAGGATGTGCAGAATCCAAATCAGATACGCGTAATCAATTACAAACCCTTGTAAACTATTACAATGCAATTTTTTCCACCAGACATGGCAAAACTTCACTTAACACAATAATATCTCAATGGGAGGTCCCCACCTCCAACTTGGGGGACCCAAAACATTAAGATGCAGTCATTCCTTACTAAAGAACATAAAATTACAACTAAAAGAACTGGACTTGGGTCAAAACACACTACTATTAACCAGTGGTCCCCCACGTGATCACCGGTGGCTCCTTCAGTTCAACAGGATGTGCAGAATCCAATTCAGACATGTGTAATCGTTTACAACCCCTTGTAATTGATTACAATGCAGTTTTTTGCACCAGACATGACAAAACTTCACTTAACACTATAATCTCTCAATGGGTGGTCCCCACCTCCATCTTGGGGGACCCAAAACATTAAGATGTAGTTGTTCCTCACTAAAGAACATAAAATTACAACTAAAATAACTGGACTTAGGTCTAAAGACACTGTTATTCACCAGTGGTCCCCCACGTGTTCACTGGTGGCTCCTTCAGTTCAACAGGATGTGCAGAATCTAATTCAGACACGCGTAATCGTTTATAACCCCTTGTAATCGATTACAATGCAGTTTTTTGCACCAGACATGGCAAAACTTCACTTAACACTATAATCTCTCAATGGGTGGTCCCCACCTCCATCTTGGGGGACCCAAAACATTAAGATGCAGCCATTCCTCACTAAAGAACATAAAATTACAACTAAAAGAACTGGATTTGGGTCAAAAGACACTACTATTCACCAGTGGTCCCCCACGTGTTCACTGGTGGATCCTTCAGTTCAACAGGATGTGCAGAAACCAATTCAGACACGCGTAATCGTTTACAACCCCTTGTAATCGATTACAATGCAATTTTTTTCACCAGACATGGCAGAACTTCACTTAACATTATAATCTCTCAATGGGTGGTCCCCACCTCCATCTTTGGGGACCCAAAACATTAAGATGCAACCATTCCTCACTAAAGAATAGAAAATTACAACTAAAAGAACTGGACTTGGGTCAAAAGACACTGCTATTCACCAGTGGTCCCCCACGTGTTCACTGGTGGCTCCTTCAGTTCAACAGGATGTGTAGAATCCAATTCAGACACGCGTAATCGTTTACAACCCCTTGTAATTGATTACAATGCAGTTTTTTGCACCAGACATGGCGGAACTTCAGTTGTGGTCCCTTATGTTTTCATTGGTGCCTCATCATGTTCAACAGGTTGTTAAAAATTGAAATTACAACACAATAGTAAACAATTACAACACACAATTTAGCATCATCATCTTCACCAATTCAGTCAAATTCATCATATCACTAACATTATCACTTCCAAAAAATGGATTCTTCAAAATTTAAAATGTACACCAAATCAAAATATAAACCACTTCAATAACATAAATACATGTAACCAAACATTCATCTACTATATATTGCAAGATATAGGTTTAATTACAACATCAAGTTCTTATCCTATTCAACATCAAGTTCTTGTCCTATTCAAAATACCATACAATAATCACTAATTTTTCTTTCTAGGTCCTACAATTCCTGTGTATGGTGTCCTCAAGGCTTGGCTCTTATAACGCATTCTTCTTCCCATCCTCACATAGGTCTTCAATTGTGGTTCGGTGTTGCACATTACATCCGGTGTGTTCTGCGACATTCCACCATGTTCGGTCTGAGAAATAATAACGAACCATTGCTCATCCGTCAAGTACTCGTTCAAAGTGCAAACATACATCGTTGAAAAATAATGACGAACCGTCAACTGCTCAACCAAAAACAAAACAAATGTAAACACAAAAGGAAATAACAAAAAAACCCAAAAACTAAGAACCAAGAACCGAATACTCAAACCAAAAACCAAATACCCTAACCACAACATCAACGAAAACCGACAACAAGAACGCAACAACGCAAGAACCCAAGAACCCAAACCCAAAACCATATCAGACCCAACAACGCATTTACCTTGCTCCAACGAAGCTTTTGTTTGTGACTTCCCATCTCCACCAATCACCGAGAACGGAGAACCACTAACCAACAGTCAAACAGAGGAAGCAGGGGGAGAACGACGTAGGGGACAACAAAATGTGAGAGAGAAAACGAAATCTGAGACAAAAACAGGCAAAGGGTATATTTGGAAAGGAAAATTTTTCAAACTCTTTTCGTTTTGGTGCCCAAATTTTTGGAAAAAAAAAATAAAATAACCCAACCAATGACAACTTGACACGTGTGTGTGTCAAAAGTGTGTCAAAAAAGTTGTGTTAAAATAACGGGATCCGGAGGTAACGGTGTCTGATGAGAGAGAAGCACGTGATTTGGAGAAATGAAACTGAGAGAGTGTGCTTAGAAGGTGTCTAGTCCGTGTCTTTAGAGAATTGATTTTGGTCATAGAAAATTCAATTCTCATTAATTTGAAAAATAATTCATAAAGAGATGAATATTTATAAGAGTTAATAGTATAATATATGTAAAATATAAAAATACAAAAAGAAAAAAGAAAAACTATGTGAGTCAGGATTCCATCACCTAGAATGTTAACGTACTGAATGCAAATTTGAAGATAAGATATATTATGCTATCATGAATTATTTCTTTATATCTCATCATTTGTTCTTGTATTATTATAGATTGCTTTGTGCCTGTGAAGTTAATCTAATTTCCTCTGTGTGTAATTATTTGATATATTTGTCCATCAAAGGCAAGAAAGCTGGAAGCTGACATTGAAATAACAAGGAAAGAGATGGAAGAGCCAACAGAAGTTGAAGTTGAGCTCAAGGAAAGGCTTTAACAAATGACTAACCATTTAATACAGAAACAAGCAAAGGTTTGTCTTCTAATACATCTAGGTGATTGTACTGTGTGTGAATCTTCGTGGAATACTGCTTTTAAATTTAGGGCGGAACCAGTCAATCTGATCAATCAGTCCTAAGGGTGACTGACTGAAAACATTAGCAGTTTAAAACCCATGTGCAGTTAAACCAAAATGACCAACTAATTAATCGAATCCAGTTTTCAGAACTCATCAGTTTAAAAGACCAACAGAAATATTTCAAAAATTCATTTAAATACAAAATAAGGATTGGAGTTTAGCTTTTCTTTAATTTTAAACAAATATGCTTTGATGATGAACCCATTGGCAAGGAGAGTTGATGAGTTGCTACCGATTAGCATGTCACATAGTTATTGGTGTTTCATTACTCTTAGAACAGTGTTGGTTATATCTACAGTTTGTGCCGCTTTTATGATTCTAACTTTTGTTCTTTATATCTTACTATGTTCATTAGTGTTCAAAGGAATTCTAGCATGTTATCATGAGCTTAAAACTATTTATGTAACTACATAGATCTAAAATACTTATCCAATTATTCATTACAATATTGTTTTAACTCTATTATTTTAGTTGTAGATCTTTAATGATTCATCTCTCATGAAAATTGCGGACATTGAAGACATTAGAAGAAACTGACCTTCTTTTATTTTAAGTGTTAGTAGAAACTTGAGAGGATTTTTGCCACTTGTCTCCCTCTTATTGGAGAGGATTTCTCTTGTTCTCGAAGACAACCAAGGTGTCCATTTTGAGACACCTTAGCCTATAAATAGAAGTGTTCTCATCATGTAATCACCTTTGATTTAAAGTAAAGTTATGCTGCCATTTTTGTATCATACTACTATTTTAAGGTCACCCTAGGCTAGAACAACCCAAGTAGCCTCCTTTAGCCACCTTCCTCCAAGAGTTGGCCCAACTTCTTTTAGAGAACCCTTAAAAACATCTTCCTTCACCATACAACTCATCAAAACCATGAGCTATCAACACCTTTCACCACCACCAAATTTCGTAATCCTCATCCATGAACTTATGGCTTGATTTGTTTCTAGATTTGGCTTTTCCTAGCTAGAGCATTTTGCCATCAAATAGTGTATGTACATTAATGTAATATTTGGATTTAATATATAATTTCATTTATAAATGATCTATTAAATATTATTAGACTATTTAATATTTGAAATGAATTCTATTTTGTTAGTTTCCTTAAATTTGTTTATTTGAAGTTATATTGATTATAAATTGATTGGATGGGATGATTATACATCAATATTATTATAATTTCATTGGACGTCAAATGTAATAATCAATTTTTTTTTAAAAAAAAAACATATATTATAACGTACTAAATAATGTACATTAGGATAAGTTGATCACATATTGTCATAATAAACTACGCATATTATGACGGGTTTCAAAAACTACGTTATGTTCGACATATTATGACGTAAATTTCTTTTACTTTATAAATTGCACATACTTACTGTATCGTCCAGAATTATATATCCAGAAACTACATTATAAAAATGTCATTTTTTTCATTAGTATTAATTTGAAAATATTTGTTGAGTATTTAGGGAGGAGAATTTCTCCATTTATGGGATTCTTATATGTTGTTTTTAATGGATCTCATATATTAGATTTAACAAAACTGATATTAATACATTACTAGTGTCAAATTATAGTGTCAAATTACAGATAATTTTTCTCAGTTAGAGATATGATTTTAAAATTGTGAGGACAATATTTAATTATTAATATTTTTAGTTTAAAAATGTATTTACTTATAACCCAAAAAGGACAAGATTATTTATATTTGTAAGTTATATAAGAGAAAAACAATAACAAATAAAAATGAGAAAAAAATTATAATAGTTTTATACCAAATATATTAAAATAGCGGTTATTTTTAACAAATCAGTTAATAATTAAATTTTTAAAAATTCAGAGAACAATTATATTATAAATAGGTAAAATAGAAATAAAAATTGTACACAAAATTAGGTATTAATAAAATATAGCTATAAATTATGTGTTTCTCCAATATGATGTTATTTGCATTTTAATTTTGAAAAACGAATGTGGAAAAATTATCATTAACACAAAGAACGAATATATCACCTGCACGGGGTGTTGGGTGAGTAGAACAGGAATGTTAAAATTGATGGTTGGTATTTTTATAATTTTTTGGCACAAAATTAATATTGATCTCTTTCTAGTCCGACGCTACAAGCTCAATTCGGTCTGTCCTAGGTTCATTATTAATTAACGTCGTATCCAATTTTCCCCTATATAAGTCGAAGTTGTTTTTGCTACTCTTGGTCTTGTGATTTCGCTTAACACTCGGTTCTCAACTTTGGTTTTTGATATATAAGGTTAGTTTTTCACAAAAATACATTGTATTTTAGTTATATGTTGATTGCATGACACTGGTTATATGTTGATTGCATTTTGGATGAAAATACTTTCTATTCATAGATTTTAGCATTAGGAACTTTTTAAATTGTTTTAGTAGGCTTTTTGGAATTTTGTGGTGTTTTTCGGTAGATAAAAAGTAATTTAGATGTTTGATTAATTATTAGATTTATTAGTTTGCTTTAAGATTTAGGGAACTGATTAAACTACATTTTTAATTGTAATTATAATTATAATTTGATATTTTATAAATTTTAGATTTATTAGATTTATCATTTTTTATTAAGATTTATTATAATTATAGTTAAATATTGAACAAATCTTAGTTTTTGTTTGAGATTTAGAATAAATATAAACTTTTAATTATTTGTATTGAATTTTGAATTGTTTAATTGGACAGTTTGAAAAAATTATTTTTGTATAACTTGTTATAACGTTTATATTGAAGCTTATACATAAAATTGATAAATTTTCTATTGAAACCATTTTGTGTTATTCTCCAAATGCATACTTGACTGTGGTCATGAGTTATCACTTTCATTTCATTTACTTCGGAGATCAGTGCGAAATGCTGCTAAAATTGCATTAAATTTGTGATTTTAGACTTCTTAATGTATGTGTTAACAAACTATGAAAAATATTTTTTCTTAAGGGGTAGAATCTGGCCTTGCGAGAGTTAAATATTTGATAATGATGGAGTTTTTTACGAATATATAGTATGAATTAAGGTTGGATGGATGAACATCACATCAGTGAAGAGTATGAAAAAGGAGTTTCAGAGTTCTTGAAATATGCTCAAGAACACACAATCTCTATGAACGAGACATATTTTTTTCCATGTGTTCGTTGTTTAAATCAAATATGTCATGACTTGGACACAATGTGTGATCATTTGTTCATCAACAGTATAGTTAAGAGTATTACATGAGCCTACGATGTCACAAGTGTGACACTCAGGCACTGACGAGGGCAGGGAGTGATTGTTGGTGCAAGATGCATGATGCAAGGGGCATAGACAAGGAGCAGCTCTTAGCAGGCTTCAAGTGTAAGGGGTACATGGACGAATCGAACATACACCGGAATGAGAGGGATCTAGAGACTGTATAGGTATGGGACTATATAGTTGAAAGAGAACTTAAAGGAATTAATTTCGCTACTCATATCACCAAAATGCATTTGCTTTTCGGTAGTCTAACCCATAAGAACTCCATGGTTAAGCATGCTTAGCCTGATGGAAGGGGAAAAACACGTATAGCCCTTTTGTGATCGTGAAAATCCTAATAAGACACATTTGTGAGACCTAGGAGATAACTTATCAAGACCAGGACTAAAATCATGAACAAAACATGTAGACCTAAAAATTCTAAGAGGTAATGAATGTAAATGGTCTTGAGGAAATGAGATAGAATGAGAGATTTTGTTATCTAGGACAAAAGACGACATGTGATTTATGAGATAACATGCAGTGAGAACTGCATCTCCCCAAAATTGCAAGGGTACTTGGCCATGGATTAGAAGTGTATGAGTTGTTTCAATAAGGTGTTTATTCTTGTGCTTATCCACCCCCATTTTGTTGAGGGGTATAGACACATGAGGTCTGGTGAAGAATGCCATGAGAAGCCATAAAATGTTTAAACGGTTAATAAAGGTATTCACGCCCATTATCACTGCGTAAAGTTCGAATAGAAACCCCAATTTGTGTTTTTATTTCATTGAAAAATGATTGAAAAATAGAAAACAACTCAGAACGATTCTTCATTAAAAACAACCAAGTACATCTGGAATAGTCATCAATAAAGGTAACAAAATACTGAAATCCTAAAGTGGACTTAACACGGCTAGGTCCCCAAATATCAGAATGAACCAATGAAAAAGGGGACGACGCTCGTTGTGAAACACTACGAGGAAAGGAACTACGAGTATGCTTTCCTAACTGACAAGACTCACACGACAAACTTGATAATTGTGATAAACTCGCAACAAGTTGTTGCAGTTTGGCAAGACTGGGATGACCTAACTGAGGATGAAGAAGGGATGGTGACTCCATGATTACGCCAACATGTGGAGAAGGGTGGAGATGATATAGGCCATGAGACTCACATCCTGTGCCAATCATTTGTTTCGAACTCCGGTCTTGCAACCAAACAGAATCTTTCATAAATGAAATAACACAATTAAGGGAACAAGTTAGACGACTTATGGACAATAAGTTGAAGGGAGACCTAGGGACATAAAGTACATGATCAATGGATATGGACGAAAAAATATGAACAATACCAATACCATGAGATGAGACTCTAGACCCATCAGCCATTGTTACCGAGGGTAATTTATCCGGACATGACAAGGAAGAAAACAAAGACTTGTTACCAGTGATATGATCGGTGGCACTTGAGTCAAGGACCCAAGATCCGAGGGAGTGAGTCAGACCAACAAAAGGTGTACCTGTGCGTGCAACAGATGCAGATGTAGTGGAACTAGAGTGTTGGCGATCCTCATACCATCTGAGAAATTCATTGAAGACTGCAGGGTTGTCTACAGTGTTTGATGAAGTAGGATGGACTACAAACGGTGATCGGGGAGGTGGATCAGAATTAGCCATTGTTGTAGGTCGAGGAGGACGTCCATGAAGCGCATAACATTTATCAATTATGTGGCCTAGCTTGTCACAGTGGTCACATTTTGGTCGTGCTTTACCTGGCTTGCGAGACCGACTTCGATCATCACGTTGGGCATCCATAACTGAGGAATCATTAGTATGAGGAGATGTCTCAATGACTGGTTTGCTTGGAATACACAAAAGAGCAGAACAAGTAGAAGTAAAGTTGGGTATGACAGAAGAACCCAAAATCTGATCACGGACATGAGAGGAATCATCAGAGAGTCCGTATAATGCCAACAACATGAAGAACTTTGATCATTGTTCCAGTTCTTCAGCAGGAGTGGAAGCAAGAGGTAATAGCTCATTAAAATCATGAAGGAGGGCATGAACTTTACCCAAATATTCTGCCATGGGACCAGGACTGCACGGACCAATAATAGTGAATAGGTCCTGGCAAACACCATAAAGACGTTAAGGGTCATTTGTGTATAACAACTTCGCTTGTGCCCATACTTCTGAACATATTTCATATGATTGAAACATTTGTTTCAATGAGGAGTGAATGGTGGACTTTATGACGATGCATAATTGGGCATCAATTTTCATCTAGTGAGAATTGTCATCTATGGTAGCACTAGTCACATTTTGAGTAAGGTGATCTACATAACCCTGACTCTTCAACCAAAGTTTGATGTCGGATGCCCATGTTGCATAATTTGTGTCATCTNACTTGTCAATGGACAAGTGTACATTCACATAATTGGTGTATATTGAGGAATCAGAAGATGAGCCACCAACAGAGGTGTTTGTAAACGAGGAAGACGTCATGAAAAGAGAGAAACCTTAAAAATCCAAAGTGCTCTGATTGACGCAACGACCCCAGATCCAGAAAGAGGGCGAGGAGGCAATCACGACGGTTTTGGTCGACGGCGAAACTCTCCGACGACGCGCCGACACACATAGCGAGAAGCGACGGATCTGGTGACTGTTGCGGCGACGCGTAAAGGCGCGTGGGTGGTTCGTCCGCCGCGATCTTTACACCACGATGGTCGCCCGACCGAGACGATTCGGATGGTGCGATCGTTGGTCGATTCTAGAACTCCGACGACTGTGACAAAGGCAATGACTGCATTGGTAACGGCGACTGTGATGTGTACTAAAGACCGTAGAACATGCTGGAACAAAAACTAAGCTCTAGATACCAAATTTAAGAAAAGACTAATGAAATTAAAAAAATTATATTAAGATTTTTTTTCTTACTATGCTAAAAATAAAATGTCACTAATGAAATATGTCAATGCAATAACATTGAACTAATTATTTACTAATCTTGGATGAACAGTTTTTGTATTACTAAACGGATATACGACATAATGGTGTCTTGTAAATTGACATACATCATACTTGAAGAGTCTTTGAAAAATAAAGGAAACATAAACATTAAAACATAAAAAGATATATGTCTTAAACAACAAAAGAGGACTCGAAAGTAGTGTAAGACAGGAGTCAAAAGGTAATCATTTATCGTCTAGTACTATCCTTGCTTCTCAAGACTTCAAGGCAATACAATCTTCCCTGTTCCTCAACAATTTCAATTGTCGTCTTTGTGACAAGATCCTAAAAAATACAATAAGGAAGAAAAAAGGTTACAAAACAACTTAGGTCATTAAACATAAATACGGTTATTACAAAGTTTTAGAACATGAAAGATATCTTTAAAGTTGAGAGATGAAAAAAAGATAAATATTGTTATGTCCGGTTATTGTGGTAGGAATGTCTTGGCAATATTAATATGATTACTAGAAAGAGAAACATACAGTATTAAAAAAGACGAATGAAGGCTCATATGGTTTGTCACGCCAAAGTGTAACTCGAGTTTTTACATGTAGTTTTAGAAACATCATCTATGAAAAAACCCTTTTATCAATAGTCATATATATAGCATCAAACACACTATTATCTGAAAGGGTTTAATTTCAAATATAAATGGAAATATACTATTTATTCTTCAAAAGATGTCAAAGATTAACAAAAGCATGATATTGAGCAAGAATTTGAACTATTTTGCAATAACTATACGTTGTCTGATATACAAAGATCAAAATATTTGCTTGAGATAAAAGATTGGCTTTGCAACAAATACTTTCTAAAGTCTATAAAAGAAAGAAGATGCAAACACAATATAAAATCTGATCAAGCGAAAAGATTATGTGATTATACCTTTTAACCTTTGAGAGAAAACAATTATAATATCCATGAAGTTACATTCTCAACAATTAGTGTTTCATTAGATATAATTTTTGTAATCCTATGATGTTTCATCAAACATATTTTTTATCGTAATCAGGACTCGTGAAAGCTAGTGTGGAAATATTCATTCCTGATAAATGGTCAAAGTGTTGAAATGTTGTGAAATTGAAACTAATTTGGTGAAAGTCTTTAAACTTCCGAGAAAAATTCTAATGAAAGAAGTATTAAGTACATGACTAGTAATGTCTCTTGTCGGGTACTTTAAAAATTCTTCTAAACAGTTTGACAAGCACAAAGAAGTTAAGATGTTTAATCTAATGATACGCAACTAAGACGTGGACCATAATAAAGACTAAGAACAACACTGAATAGAAATTCACCTATGAATGATTCTCTAAGCTTAAGTCACTAAATAACCAAGTGAGTAATGACATAAAAATAAATTAGTATTGACAAAGAGTTGAAGTAATTGTTTATCATATACATAGATATATAATCTTTTATAACTTTATTTTTTAGGCAATAATATTTTAAAGACAATAAGACATAAGTGAATTATTAGGCTTTATCTCATAGTAGTTACTAAGTTGTTAATAGTAATTAGTTTATATAATATCAAGTATATTATTACAAAAGACACATGTACGCAATTATTTTATCAAGATAGTTGATTATTCACTTGTACTAATTGATTACTTACTACAAATAATCTACTATTTACGAATGAACATGTTTTTAATTACTAAACTAATTTATTATTTTAATTGATGATCAATTATCAATCTCTATTGTTCTTAAATTTAACATTCACAATTTGACTCATTAACATACTTTGCTCCCAATTTTTTTTTTCAAATATTTTCAGAAGTGCGTGTGGTCAGGCATCAAATAATATGAAACTCGTTCTCATCTACAATATCAAATGCACATATCATAAACAATCCAACATAAAATGCAACAACATACAACCTAATAATATAACAATAAGATCCACATTAACAAAGCTAACAATAAGTACTTCAGGGGAATTTCTAAAATAACTCCAGGTTCAAACATAATTTCTATCGACTAAATGAGAGAATATTCAACCTAACTTGTCCAAAAACAGTGAGAAACTAATTTCATCAATCTACCAAAATAAACTTTTGACATGAACTAAAGCAATTTGGATCAGCACAATTTTGAATTAAATACCGAACAAAGTAAACAACAGAAATTCAAGTACACGAATAAGATTCAAGTTGTTGTCATTCTGTGATTTAAGTTAAAGAAAATGGCGACCACCATAAGTAAATGAAGGTTCCATTAGAAACCACACCAACCAATTCTGTTAGTAATTGCGACCTTCCATCTGCTAGCTATAATGCTTTCTTGGCACATAAAAAATGTGCTTATTCTCGTTAGATCTTCCAAATCAAGCATTGTAACATTAATAAAAGTTAATCACCAGTATAAATTGCAGTAATAATTGCTTTAGATACAAATTTACAAGAGGGAGCAAGCTAGTCAAGGGGAGAAAACCAACGCTAAATACTGCTTACAAATTTAGCTCGTAATCTCTTAAAATATTATCAAATTAGTTTTCTCATGAATAACTGATATTTTTTACTTTAATTTACAAGAGTACACTCCATGTACACTTTGTCTTACTACAAAGGAAGCCTCAAAACAAATGGCTAGAAGCATCCTTCCCATCCCCCACATCTATGACAGTGCCTCAGCTAAAACATTCAGCAGATACAAGAAACACCGCGCAAGATTTATCTCCCATTCATTTGATTCAAAAAAACATTGAAATCTCAACACTAAATTTCAGTAATGAATACCCGCTTAATACTTTTTCACTTACTCGATTAAAAGAAAACCAAAAAACTTCTCATAAATTTAAATTTTGGTTCACAACTACAATTGCGATCACGTTGTCATTGTGGAATTGCTCACAACAGCAACTTTCCACAATTGCTAAACGAATTTAAATCACAAAAAATCAATGCATTCGCAACTTTGTAATGCAACCACAACAAAGTGGCAAAAGAAAATCAACACCATTTTATTTCAACATTTTATAAAAGATACAAATTCAAATTTCAATCTTCTTTTCTAACTACTAAATGCTAGTGGTTGAATGAGTGCTACCGTGTCAGATGTTGAAAGAATGCGAAGGCACTTCTGGATGGTTCCTTGGGAAGCTACATGATTCATTGACGAATAATTGTAAAAAGATGCATCAATAGTTAAAATAATTGTATATTTCTTTTTCTCTGTTATTTATGTGCAAACATATAATAAGTTCATACAGCTGCAGCAGCTGCAATGAACAATCCAGCAGCACAATACCCGAAATTTAGAACCAATTCCAATCCAAGAATACTATTAAAACAAACAATAATTAAAGAAAATTGAGACAAAAATCTCACAATAGTCAAATAAAACCGAAGTACATTTAATAACCAAACACAATTATCATATTAACACGAAAATTCAAAAAATAGAGTACAACATGTCCTTTTATTTATTTTTCGATTCCCTTCACCATCACAGAGAGGAAAGCACAAGATAAAGAAGCCCTAACCCGGAAATTATTTAACCCTTACGTAATGATTAGTTGATATCAGCATCATCGAAATCGTCTTCGAAGTTGTTGAAGAAATTCACATCGGCAAGTTTGAGGTCGGCGGTGATGACACCCTCGGCGAAGGTCTCGAGAGGGTCGACGTCGTCGACATCCATCGCCATTGACGACACTTGCTCATCCATCTCCCCGAATAGTTCCATTGCTCTCAGCATCTTCTCTCACATACACTCTCTGAAAAATTACACCCCTGAAATTAGGGTTTTTTATATATAGAATGTTTCTTATTATAAATATAATATTGTCATTTTATATAATATTATTATATTAAATGTTTAAAAAATTAATATTTTGGAAATGGCTAGACAAAATTAAATTATAATAGTTTAAAACACGATTCGAATTTGTTTTAAAGATTAAGTGGAATCTATTTTTAAATTCATTTTTTTCTGCATCAACTTTGAACCAAAGGTAAGAGTTGAATTGAATCATATTCATAATTTTAATTATATTTATAATATACAAAAACTAGATGTTAGAAAAATTACAAAAAAAATATTAACCTAATGAAAATTTATATTAAAAATAAACATTCACTTAAAGGAAAAGTATAACATCTACAAATTCAAATAAATATGCCGAGTACATATAATTTGGCTGACACACGAGTCAAGATTAAAAACTTTCGTGGATCATAAAGTTCACATAAGAAAAAAAGTATTTAAAAATGAAAATGAAAAAGAAAAATTAAACACATAAAAAACATTCATTCGATCTAATTCCATATTCTATGCAAACAAAGTCTAATTGAATTTAGGTAAAGATAAATTAGTATGATATAATTAAGGTTTAATCATTTCAGACATTCTTATTTCTACATGATCGTCTCTGAATAGGTCCTTGTATTGTAAATGTTCTCAATTAGGTTTTTTATTGTGAAAAATTGAATTAATTTAGACTTCGTGTTAGTTTCGTATTAACACTGTGGTTTTTTTGAATTTTTTAATTATTTTTATTTTTTATTTATTTTTAATTTTTTTAAACAATAAAATAAAAAAAAATGTCATGTGTAAAACTGATATTGTACCACGTGGCAATGACAGTGTGACATGATACTGATAGTGCCATGTGTCATTGTCACACCACGTATCATTGCATTAGTCTCAATCTGGTCCCAATATTATGAAAGAAGAAATTACCTTTAATTATCGTATTCAAGAAAATTTTCTCTAATTTTTTATATTAAAAAAATTTGAAAAATTCACACCACCATGTTATGTCACTGTTTTAACCCTTATAGGTATATTTAAATAACATAATATGATTAAGTAAATATAAATATAATTAAACTTAATCATGTTAAAAATATTTAATAAAAATATCAGTTTTATTTAAAATATTTGTTAAGATTTATATATAATTTAAATTTTGTTTGAATTTAAGGAGGGACAAAAATTTTTAATTTTTAAAATTAAGACTAAATCGAGACAAAATAAAAATACATGTATCAAATTGAGACACAATAAAAATACAGGAACCAAATTGAGACTAATGCAATGACATGTAGCCTAACAATGACACGTGGCACTGTCGGTGCCATATCACATTGTCATTGCCACGTGGCATAATATCAGTTTGACACATGGCATTTTTTTTTATTTAAAATAAATAAATAAACAAAAAATAAAAATAAAAATAATTCAAAAATTCAAAAAAATCACGAACTGACACGTGTCACCTCCTTTAACGGTGTTAATACGGAACTAACGACGAGGTCTAAATTGATTCATTTTTTCACAATAAGGGATTTAATTGAGAGCATTTACAATGCGAGGACCTATTTGATTCGATCCTGCAAAAATAGGGATGTCCGAAATTAATAAACCTATAATTAAAAGATAATTAACAGATTGAGATGTTAAACTTGATATGTTTTTATTGGGTTAGACTCATGTTTAAAAAGTTATGTCTCGTTTAGATAATGTTGAGTTAGGTAGGAATAAGTTTCTTCGAGTTGGTCTTAAGTTAGAATGGATAAAGTTAGATTATGCTCAAATCAAGTAGGTTGCTTCAGTTTGATCAAGGTTAAGTTAGGTCCAGGTCAAATTAAGGTTTATGAAATAGTGAAGAGATGAGGAGAAATCTCCCTTTTGTTAAATACACACATAAGGTTCTCTATTTATAATAGAAGAAATATGGGCTAAGCCCAAAATACAAATAAGAAATAATAACAAACTAACTAACAAATAAAAGATAAGGATAAAAGATAAATATAAAATAAAGATAATATATCTAACACTCCCCCTCAAGCTGGTGCATACAAATCGTATGTAGCAAGCTTGTTACAAATCGGTCCCCGTAAAGACTTAGTGAAAATATCTGCTAATTGATCCCTTGAATTTACGAATTCAGTCTTAATATCTCCAGATACAATCTTCTCTCGAATGAAATGACCATCAATTTCAATGTGTTTGGTCCTCTCATGAAAGACAGAATTAGAACTAATATGAAGAGCAGCCTGATTGTCACAAATAAGCGTCATTTGCGTGACATCTCCAAATTGTAACTCTCTAAAAAATTGCTTAAGCCAAACAAGTTCAGAAGTGGCTGAAGCCATAGCTCTATATTCTGCTTCTACACTAGATCTTGCCACAACACTCTGTTTCTTGCTTTTCCAAGAGATCAAGTTACCACCAATAGAGACATAATATTCGGATGTAGGATCTTCTATCAGAAGGAGATCCTGCCCAATCAACATTAGAATAACAAACCACTCTTGTATGGTTACTAGAACCATATAACAACCCTTTTCTAGGAGATCCTTTAATGTACTTTAATATACGAATAACTGCATTCCAATGATCTTCACATGGGGAATTAAGGAATTAGCTTACCACACTAACTGCAAAGGAAATATCAGGACGAGTAACTGTAAGATAATTCAATTTTCCAACTAGTCTTCTATATTTCTCGGGATCTGACATAGGCTCCCCTTGTTTTGGTAGAAGTTTAGTATTAAGATCCATGGTTGTGTCCACAGGTTTTGAATTCATTAACCTAGTTTCCTCCAAAATATCTAGTGCATATTTCCTTTGAGATATAACAATACCATCATTGGATTGTGCCACCTCAATACCCAAGAAATATTTAAGTTTGCCAAGATCTTTGGTCTAAAAATGGTTGCAAAGATGTTGTTTCATCTGAGAGATACCATGACTATCACTGCCTATAAGAACAATGTCATCAACATATACTATCAAGTAGACAGATCCAACACTTGAGTGATGGTAAAAGATTGAATGATTCGTCTCACAACGAGAAATACCAAATTGTTGAACAACATCACTAAATTTTCCAAACCAGACCCTAGGAGATTGTTTTAGGCCATATAAGGATTTGCGAAGACAACATACCAACCCAAAAGACTCCCCTGAGCAACAAATCCTGGAGGCTACTCCATATAAATTTCTTCTTGCAAATCTCCGTTAAGGAATGCATTTTTGACATCCAATTGATAAAGAGGTCATTGTTGAAGAGCCGTCATGGCTATAAATAAAGGAATAAATGTCATTTTTGCCACTGGAGAAAAAGTATCACCATAATCCAAACCAAAAATTTGAGTATAACCTTTAGCCATAAGACGAGCTTTGAGGCGATCAATAGTTCCATTGGGACCAACTTTGATAGCAAAAACCCACCTACAACCAACAACAGATTTCCCAGATGGTAATGGGCCAAGCTCCCAAGTTCCATTATGCTGAAGAGCACTTAGTTCATTTAGCATGGCTTGACGCCAACCAGGATGGCATAGGCATCATTAATAGATTTCGGGATTGCCACAGAAGAAATAGAAGAAAGACATGTATAAAAAGGTGAAGACAGTCTATGATAACTTAAAGCAAGATAATGTGGAGAGGGATTACGGGTAGAACGTATACCTTTTCGAAGGGCAATTGGAAAGGTAGACTCAGTTGTCGGAACCGGAGGAGACAAGGCAGTTCACACTTCAATTAAGTCACTTGGTGGTTGTTGAGAAACAACTAGTGAACTAGGCACAACAACAGGAATATTGATAGTATTAGAAGGAGACATATCAGAAGAAGAATGATCATTAAAATAAAAGGAAGACTCATTGAAGGTGACATCTGCAGATATAAAATAATGATTAAGAGAAGAAGAAAAACCTTGTATCCTTTCTTTGATTTAGTAAAGCCTAAAAAAACACATTTGTGTGATCGAGGAGCTAACTTATCAAGACTAGGACCAAAATTATGAACAAAACATGTAGACCCAAAAACCTTTAGAGGTAATGGGTGAAGACTTTCATGAGGAAATAAAATAGAATAAGGTATTTTATTTTCTAAAACAGAAGAAGGCATGCTATTAATGAGATAACATGCAGTAAGAACAACATCACCCCAAAAATATTGAGGAATGTTACCATGAATTAAAAAAGTACGAGTTGTTTCAATAAGATGTCTATTTTTACGCTCAGCCACCCCATTTTGTTGAGGTGTATAAGCACATGAAGTTTGGTGAAGAATACCATGAGAAGCCATAAATTGTTGAAAAGAGTGGGAAAGATATTCACGACCATTATCATTATGCAAAATTTGAATAGAAACACCAAACTGAGTTTTAATTTCATTATAAAAAGTTTAAAAATGATACAATAACTCAGAACGATTTTTCATTAAAAATAACCAAGTACATTTAGAATAATCATAATAAAGGTAATGAAGTATTGAAAACCTAAATTAGACTTAACACGACTAGGTCCCCAAATGTCAGAATGAAGTAAGGCAAAAGGAGACGAAGCACGTTGTGAGACACTACGAGGAAAGGAACTACGAATATGTTTTCCTAATTGACGTGACTCACAGACCAAATTGGACAACTTGGATAAGCTAGGAACAAGTTGTTGTAGTTTGGCAAGACTGGGATGACCTAACTGAGCATGAAGAAGAGATGGAGACTCCATAACTGTCCCAATATGTATAGTGGGGCGAAGATGATAAAAACCATGAGACTCACATCCGGTGCCAATCACCTGTCTCGAACTCCGATCCTATAAACAAACAAAATCTTTGTCAAAAGAAATATCACAATCAAGAGAACGAGTTAGATGACTGACAGATAATAAGTTAAAAGGAGACCCAGGGACATAAAGAACATTATCAATGGATAAAAAAGGAAAAATGTTAACAATCCCAACACCATGAGCTAAACCTCTAAATACATCAGCCATTGTAACAAAAGGTAAAGGATTCGAAGAGGACAAAGAGAAAAACAAAGATTTGTTACCAGTAATGTGATTTGTGGCTTCCGAGTAAAAAACTCAAGAGTCAAAAGAAGAAGATGGACTCAGACCAATAAAAGATGTACTTGTGTGTGCTACAGATGCAGTGGAACTAGAAGGTTGTTGGTCCTTATACCATTTGAGAAATTTACTGAAAATAACAGAGTCATCACTAATATTAAATGAAGGAGGATCCCCAGTAGGTGATTGTGACGAAGAAGTAGTTTGAACAATTGCAGCATATCTAGGAGGGCGACCATGTAATGCATAATACCTGTCAATAATGTGACCTACCTTGCCACAATGGTTACACTTGAGACGTCCTTTTCCTGGTTTGTGAGAGTGATTGCGGTCATGATGTTGAGATGCCAACGTAGAGGAAACATATGTATCATTGATGGGTCTACTAGGTACAAGCAAAAAAGTGGAACAAGTAGAAGTCAAAGTGGGGACAACAGGTGAACCCAAAATCTGATCACGAACATGAGAATACTCATTAGAAAGGTCGTGCAATGCTAGCAGCATGAATAACTTTGACCGTTACTCTATTTCTTTGGCAAGAGTAGAAGCAGGAGACAATAATTCATTAAACTCATGAAAAAGAGCATGAATTTTATCCATATAATCAGTCATAGAGTCCTGACGCCGAGGAGCAAGAACAATGAGAAGATCATGACAAACACCATAAAGACGTTGAGTATCATTGGTGTATAATAATTTAATGTGTTCCCAGATTTCAAAACATGTTTCGTAGGAACGAAAAATTTATTTTAAAGAGGAATGAAGGGCACCCTTGAGAACAATGCATAACTGAGCATCAACTTTCAACCAATGGTAACTGCAGCGGAATCAATAGTTGTCACATTCTGAGTAATATGATCAAGATACCCTTAACTCTTAAGCCAAAGTTTAACATCTGATGCCCAAGTCGCATAATTAGAGTTTGGGTTTACGTTAAGTGAGTAGAGTCAAGCATATGTTAGATTCATATCAAGCTGAGTCAAGTTAAGTTCATTTTGGGTCCACCTTGGGCTCAATCAAATCGAACCCACCTTGAGCTGAGTTAAGTCAGATCCATGTTAGGTCTAGTTAAGTATAATTGTGTTCATGTTAGGTCAAATAAAATTGATCCACCTCAAGCTAAGTCTAATCGAGTTTGCATCATGTTATGTCTTAATAGAGCCACATAGGGATAAGTCATGCTAGGTCCTCATTGAACCAAATTGAATTAGAAAAACTCAAGTTGAGTGGAGTCGAACATGTTTGAATTGCACCTCCTTCAACCAAATCAAATTTAATCACCTCATAAAAAATAATCTAATCCATTTTTAACTAGTTAACGCAGTTTGAAAACACAATAAAGAAATATAACAAAAACTCAACAGAAAATCCAAATTCATCATTAACCATCTTTATAAAATAAAATATGAGCCATGTTGTTATGATTAAAGATAAATAAAATTATAGTGTATTAATTAACCTTTATCTTTTATAAAGTTAACAATTTATCTTTTGATACAAATTAATTCATAAGATATTTGAGTTAGAATTTGAGTATCTCAAATGCAGGACTATTGAGATATATTATTTAAGAGTATTTTTGACCATTTCATTAATTAAGAATTAAATATAAAATTAGTTGAGTTAGTAATCAGCTTAATATTTTTATTATTGTACTTACAATTCTAAGTGTTATATACAGACGTGAAGTGCTTTTTTTACTTTTAATCGTGAGTATGTTCTACGTAAACGAGTCTTAGGTTAGAAAACCATAAAACTACAGGAGCTTTAATATTCTCAAACATATATCTTAAGTTATAATACCATGAATTACAACAAAATATGAAAACATTCCAAAAAAAATAAAAAAAAGAAAATGTTTTATTAATTTTTATAATTTAGAAGGAATGTCAATTTAAATTCTTTATATAATAAATAAAATTTTTGATAACTGTTATTAATTTAAATTACACTTACATTTTTAATATTAACATTAATTTCAATAATTAAAAAAATTAATTATGAATTTTAAAATAGTATACACTATTAAACTAGTATTTTTTTAAAAACTAATATAAAATCAGATAAAAATCAATATTATTATTGTTATTAACAGTGTTAGCATATGCTTATATAAATATTTATTATTATTAATTTTATTTTATAATGCTTTCAATAATTGAAAATCTTAAAATAACTATTAATTTATATTATTTATAAATTTAAAATATTTTCAAATATTAAAAATAGTTCCCAATCATTTTAAACATTTTTTTGTGCTTATTTTTATTAAATCATGAAAAATATCTTAATAGTTTTTATATTATAAATAATTTATCAATAAAATATTTATAACTTTTTTTATATCTTTATATCAATCTAACTGAATATATAAAATGTAAAAAAAGTAATGGAGTTAATTCTGGTAAGTAAAGTTAATGGAGTGCTATTTAGGTATTTTGTTGTAAGATATGAACTTCTTAATCTCTTTGACCTAATTTTTCACCATTTTCTCAATGTGTTCTCAGAGGTTTCTTTCGAGATTCCTGGCCTCTTTTCCTGTAAACACTGAACATCTTCAACTCGCTCATAACATAACCCAAAGCCTTCTCAACTCCACCTATTTCAAACCTCACTCTGTGATCCCATGCATCGCACCTCAAATCACTTACTATGTTCTCTCAGACCCATCTCTTCCGCCTCGCTCCTGCTTATCCTTCTTCCACTTCCTCGCAACACAAAACCCCCAAAAACCAGACCTCAAAGCCCACCTGATCCTCCTCTATAGGCTCTTTTCAGCAAAACAATTTGCATCAATGAGAACCCTTTTGAATTCCCTTGTCACCAATGTGGAAATCAAGCACCCTGTTCGTGAGTTTGTTTCTCTAGTTGATGAATGTGAGTCTCAATTTGGAAGTGAAAGTGAGAGTGAGTCATATTTTGTTGAGAAACTATGTGACATGTTGTTCAGGGTGTGTGCTGATAACAGAATGTTTAGAGAGGCTATTTGGGTGTTTGATTATGTTATGTCAAAGGGGTTGGCGATAGAGGGTAGGTCTTGCTTTGTGCTTTTGCTTGCTTTGAAGAGATGTAAAGAGGTGGAGTTCTGTGTGAGATTCTTTCATCGGATGGTGGAATGTGGCCGCGTTGATATCGGAGTTCAGTCCTTGACTCTTGTGGTTGATGTGTTGTGTAGGAGAGGAGAGATCGATAGGGGTAAGAAGTTGATGAAGGAGATGGCTGAGAGAGGCATTGTGAGGCCGACTGTTTTTACTTATAATACATTGTTGAATGCTTGTGTTGTGAGGAAAGATCGAAAGGGGGTCGAGGAGATACTGGGGTTGATGGAGAGTGAGGGAGTGCTGGCTTGTTTGACGACGTACACTATTTTGATTGAGTGGTATGCGAGTTCCGGGAGAATTGGGGAGGCTGAAAAGGTGTTTGAGGAAATGCGTGAGAGGAACATGCAGATGGATGTTTATGTGTACACGTCGATGATAAGTTGGAATTGTAGGGCGGGAAATGTTAGAAGGGCGTTGGCTTTGTTTGATGAGATGATTTGGAAAGGCATTGTTCCAAATACTCATACTTACGGGGCGATGATTAGCGGAATGTGCAAGGCGGGGCAAATGGAGGCTGCAGAAATCTTGTTGGAAGAGATGCAGACTAAGGGGCTTGATCTGAATGTGGTGATATTTAACACGATGATGGATGGTTATTGTAAGAGAGGGATGATGGATGAAGCTTTCAGGCTGCAAGTTATCATGGAAAGGAAGGGATTTGAAGCCGATGTGTTTACATACAGCACTCTTGCTAGTGGGCTATGTAAATTGCACAGGTATGAAGAAGCCAAGAGGACCCTAAATTTGATGGTGGAGAAAGGAGTAACTCCGAACGTTGTTACTTGCACTACTTTAATTGAGATATATTGTAAGGAAGGAAACCTTGCAGAAGCTGAGAGGATCTTAGGGAATATGGATAAAGAGAGAATGGTGCCTAATATTGTTACATATAATACTCTAATAGATGCATATAGCAAGAAAGAAAAAATAAAGCAAGCTCATGTGTTAAAATCTGAAATGATTGGGAAGGGGATAGTGCCAGATGTATTTACATACACATCACTGATACATGGGGAATGTATAGTTAACAGGGTAGACGAGGCTCTGAAGCTTTTCAGTGAAATGTTGGTAAAGGGCATAAGAGGAAGCGTAAAGACATATACAGCTATTATTTATGGTTTATCCAAGGAAGGGAGAGCAGATGAAGCTTTTAAGTTTTATGATGAGATGATGAGAATGGGTCTAGCACCTGATGATAGAGTTTTTGCTGCACTTGTTGGTAGTCTTCATAAAGTCAGTTCTCATGTTGCTGCGAAACAAAATGAGTGGTGCACGGAAAATAGACTCTTCTGATGCCTCGAGCTGGCAAACTCTAGTTTGTCAATTTCAGGTGTGGAGGTGGCTCATACATTATGATTTTGTTCTTGAAGCCTGAATGAAAAAAAAAAAAAAAATCTTCCACAACACAGTACCAAATTAGAGCTCTGAAACTGTTACATTGTACAAATATTCTTGTGTTGGGTAATACGTACAAACCTCCTTCCTATATCTGTTGATGAATTATACATACCCTATGATGGTGATTAGAGACTTTGCTGGAGTATTTCACAGAAATGGGAGTTGGTCAGATTTGTTCAAAGAACTAACGAGAGTCCTTCGTGATGAATTCCTTTCCTCCAATAAACAATCAGATGTTCGACGGAGACTTTCAATAAAGCTATCATACACAGCTACACCCCAGTTATATTTGTCAATCATTCCTGGATCATCTACTAACTTAACCAATCCCTATGAAACAATACAACTTGTGTTTGGAAAATACAGCTCATTTAATGCAAGAAGAATGTACAACTTACAAAATTCCTCTGCATCATCTGTACTACGAAGTTCATCACCTTTGTGAACAATATCTGCTAACCGAACAACAGGTCCATGAAACATTTTTCTTGTGTTACATTCATTGTCTTCTTCTAAATTAATATTTTGACCCACTGCCAACAGTTGTAAAGCTAAATAGACATCTAACAAAGTAAAACTTATTGTTTTATTCAATGTCTTTTCATTCCATCTCGTACATAATGCATAGAACAATGGGAGATATATATTGATTTTTCCCCAAGTTCAAACACAAACTAAACGTTGTTTCTGCAATGTGACTCTTATGCTTGGTTGTTGTAAAGTCCCAATTTTGACATGATTTTCATTGATAAATGCACTTCTTTTGGGAGGCTTGTGCTTCTAATTCCTTAGTTTTAATTCATTTTCAGATATTCTTGTTAATAATAGAGTCTTTAGGAAAATATGTTAATATTGTGTTTTTAAGTAGTTATTTCCGTTAGTGTCTTGATTGGATTCTTCTAGTAGCATAGTTTAATTGTTTTTAGTCTTAGTCTCATGTGCAGCATAGAATTTCCTAGTTCTATCTAATATTCTAGCTTTGATTTATGGTGTTGTAATTTGCGATGCAGTTAACTTCTTTAGGGAAGCCTAAGTCTTTGGGAGCCAGTGAAAAGAATTGGGGACAACCTAGCTACACGTGACAAACAATTGGCAGTGGAGGCTGAAGAAGCAATAGGATGGATGAGCTGAATTTGTCCAAGAAGCTAAGAATTAAGAGGAGTCAGATGCTGCCAATCTGAGAAAAGGCCATTTGGAAGAAGTTAATTGGCCAGTTTGCTTCATTATATGCTTATATGCATTAGCTAGTTATTTTAGAAGAGCTAAGAAGATTACGTGCTGTTCAGGTTATTCGTAATCATACTTATGAAAGTTTAGTTAGTTAATAGTAGTTAGTTTACTTGCATTTTCCAGCCATGAATTGTTTAGGAGTTGAGTGGCCTATAAGAGGGCTGATACGTAACACCAACGACAACTATCGCCTCATTAGACCACACTGGTTCCATTCACAACGACTGAACCATTTTTTCACATTCTCTCTACACATTTTTACAGAGCCTGAACAGACACTTTTCTCTTTTCTCTGCTTGGATTCAAGATTCACGCACCTTCAAGCCTGGTTTCAGTGACTTTTACCATTCTGTGAAGTTTAAATTCTCTGTAATTGATTTTCATTCAATGCAATTTTTACATTTCAGCCAGTTTTAATTCTCTATAATTGATTTTCATTCAATGTAATTCTTACATTTCAGCCATTACTCTCAATGCTTCTACTTCAATTTCTTGCTTCTGATGTTAGTTTCGAATTCAAATTACTTTTACAAGCTTTATCTCTCAGATTGACCTATTAAATTGACCTTGTATTTACATTTTCTGCTGTCACTGGTTCATGCGTTCGTTCATGTTCACTTACGTTTTTATGTTTCCAGTTGGTATTTTCAGTGCTTTTATTTCGTTTCACTCTCTCTTCATGATAGGAACTTATTTTCAATGATAATTTCTAGATTCAATCATTGTTTTACAGTTTTCACAATTTGACAGTTCAGTTAGTTTAGTTAGTTAATTCTGTTAAGTGTTAATCTAGGCTTTAGAATGTGATTTTTATATTCTGTGTTTTAATCTCAATTTTAATCATTGATTCTATGTTTCTTGCACATTTAAAACAAGCTTGCATTGCTAATTTTGTTACTGGATTCAGATTTCCATTTTTTGCTTGCTCTTAAGAACTTAGGTTTTCTAGATTTGGCAAAAATTGGGAATATGAATTCAGGCTTATGATTTTCTGAAATTGATTCTTCGAATTGTTAATTAGCATTGCTATAGATGGATTTAGATGTTAAAATAATGAATTCTCTAACTGCATTTCGTTTTAGCTAGTTAAGTACTCATTTTACTTTTGCTGTCAAAATTCCGATGCATTAGTTTAGTGTCTTTTGCTGCAAAATCTTTGTTTACATAGTGACTTCATGATTCCATTGCATTTAACCAATTTTGTATACATTTCATGCATATTTTCATTGAAATAGACGTGTTCCAGCTATTAATTTTGCTTTTTACAAAGTTTCACTTCTTTCATGCATTTTAACAAACACTTTGAAACTTAGTTCTAGAGTGTGAATTTGGGTATCTAGAGTGTTTAGTCAGTTATGCATTTGCATTCAATTTAGTTTTATGATTTTATTTATGTCTCATCATTCTCATCTTGATTAGATAATTTTCGTCATCATTTCATATTATAAATTCTGGTACAGCATTCTTACATTTTCATTCACCATTAGTCTTAAATTTGTTCATGCACCAGTTTTAGCATAGATTGCATTGTATATAATTTTCCTCCATAGTTTTATTAATTTTTCATGGTCAACAAAACAACAAACAAGCTACTAAAAACTGAGTTTCCTGGTATTGACACTTAGGTTGTTCCTATGTTACATTTTAGGAGGAATTTATATCGACTAAAGCTTAATGTGGCTAAAGGCTTTATGAGTTGTCATTTTCTTGATCAAGATTAAGCTATATCTTCATCAGTAGTTTGCTTAATCTTGATCCCAACATCATTACAAAACTGCTAAATTTCTTTATTTTGAGTATAATAGGCCTTCCAAATATCAAATCCACTTGAATGCAAAAATCCAACTCTGTAGAGTATATCCTCGGTATCGATGCTGAAATCCTATTGTCCCACCTGAAATTTTTAATAATTTCAAAGTGAGTAAAGAGAAGAAATGTTTGTGAAGAATACTGAAAGCATTTTCTTAGTTTGCTTCTGCTAACTCTCTTGTATACTTTTAGTGAGAAGAAGAAGAATTAAGGCTTTTCCATCTCTAGTTTGAAGGAAAGCTATAGTATTTTTCCTCTTTGCCAACTATCTCACTTGAGAATGGCAATGTTATATGGATTTCTTTCCTATTTTTCAAGAGAAATGATTGTTGGCAATTAGTTTCTTTACTTTCATATATTCTCTTACTCTAACATTTTTTTTTAAATATCTCTTTTGTCGTTTATGATTTATATCTTTTGTCATTTTTGTGTTTTTTAGCAGGTAATCTGGTGAAGTACTATGCAGTTAATGGTAGAAGCAACAAATGGCAGGGAATGCTTTAATAGATTCATCAAATGGTCTTAACATTCGAGATTAATCGAAGATTGAAGCAAGAAAACAACTTTTTGGATTCAAGGATATGGAAGTGAAAAAAAAAATTAATTCTAGATTAATCAATCCAGAAGAAAAATAATAATTTTGAATTATGCAGTTTTTCGAATTGAAGAATTTCAACATAAAAAATTTACTATAAAATATATTTTTAGATTGTAAAATTTAAGAGTGAAAAATATAATTTTAAAATTTTAAAATACAAAAGTAAAAATAATAATTTCAAATTGCTTATGGTATATGCCCCTTTTATCATCAAGTCAATTTTGACCGATATATTGTGTCATTTATGGTTCATGCTAGCTTTTTGAATTGCATAATTTGATATTGAACAACTTAATTTTGAATTATGCAATTTAAAATGTATTTTTAGATTCCAAAATTTCGTGAAAAAAAATAATTTCAAAATTTTGATGTCATATTTCATTTCTATAAGTAAACTTTGATTGTCGTTGGTGGTTCATGCCACTTATTCTTATCATAGTGTTGTTATCACTAATTTAACAAAAATTACTACATTAACTAAATTTTAAAAAGGTAAGACTAAATTAAAAGTATTTAAAATAATGAAACTAAACTGAAAATAGTGGGAAAAAAAAGTTTTTAAACTTAATGAGATGTTTGAAAACTAAATTTTAAATCTTTACTAAAATATTTTCACAGACATATTCAGTTCATATGAAATTTACATCACTATTCAAAATAATTTGATTCTAACTATCCAAAAAATTTAGTTAATATATATGTATAGTTTAATTAATTAAGGAAATTCAAACAAAAAATAAAGTTTTTTAGTTCACATGAAATTAGTTGACCAAAGATTTAATTGTAAAAATACTAAAATTTAGTTAAATTTTAAGCTTAATTATTAAAAGCATTGAGGGATTAAGTAGTAATTAATAAAAATTAATTAAGAATCCATTTGCGATTGATATGAAATATTTAGGGACAATTTTATAACTGAATAACTTTTATGAGTTAATTGAATTATAAGAAACTTAAGATAAAAATCCCTCAAACTTTAAAACGAGTAAGAGGTTAGTTAATTTCACACTTTGAAACAATTAATACTAGTATTTCAAACAAAAACACCCGTGCTAGAAAAATTGGCTACATATATGAACTTGACATTATGCGACTTGAATTCGGTGCATGTTATGTGTAAAAGATTTAACTTCTCTAACATTTCATCATCATGAGTCCATTTAAAGCTATTTATATAATAGGAATTTGATGCCGTTTTGTTTTGGTCTAAGAGGTTTATTTTTGGTAAAGGTGCAATTAAAAATAACTTAATGTGAAATTACATATCATATCATTTTCAGAAAATGGATTGAAATCAACGAGTTAGTTTGTAAAAAAAAAAGTTGGGATGACCTCTTCAATCTGGTAGTTCGATACAACCTGTTCTGTCCATTTCGACCAATCTAGCAAGATGGTTCGAAATCATTCCTAAACATAAGGAATTCGTTCTTGTTCTTGATAATACTTAAGCCAGCCCCATAGGTAAACTTGAGCGCTTGACATCATTAAAAAAACTTAAATTATTTAATGTATAAACATGTTTTGATATATTTTGGAAAATTCAAAAGCAAACCGAGATATTATATTTAAATAAGTGATAAATTATTCAAATGTAGCTCGATAGTTCGACATTAGCTCATTTTAACTTGGTAGGTCAAGTTGTAAAATTCAACCAATTCTTAAATGACGGGTCAGTCTGGCTCGATCTGCTTTTAGTGGACCAAAGTTGGGTCAGGAACCGGTCAAGTTAATTTGTTTTGTCATTCTTACACATCATTATGTAATGGTAAAAAAAAAAAAGCTAAAAACAAAGGATAAAAAAAAATACTCAAATAAATTATTTTCACTATGAAATCAAAGATATTAAAGTTATTTAAATTTTACCATATAAAACACAAACTAGATGCATTTTTAGACACATTAAATTGTATATAATAATTCAATATTTAATATTATTCTTGTATAGATTAATTTGGAGATTTATAGAACTAAAACATAAAATGAAAAATCAAGAAGAGGAAAACAAATCAAAGTTTGAACAAGTTTTAAAATCTTTGTTATTTAAATATTCAATCCAAGTTTTAATAATTAACCGATTCAACTATATCACTCTATACAAATTAACACTCAATATCATTCAATCTAATTCATATACAAATATTAAACAGGGAATCATTTGAATTATAATTTTAGAAACATAAATTGATACCACTAGAAAAACCAAAATTATAAAAGAAAAAAAAAAGCAAACTTTATAAAAAAAAATCACTTCAAAACTCAATTTATGTTATTTGATCTTAATTTTGTGAATTGATTTTCATAAGTTTAATTCTCTACTGTTCAAAAACATAAAAGGCAATAAAAAAATAAAAGAATATGAAAAGATGAAAACGAAAATAGAGAACAATTAGACAAAACAAAAAAAAAAATTGACAAATAAATTCTTCTTTTAATATATAAAATTAAATTAAATATATTTTTAATTTCTAAACGTGAAATTGTAATTTTTGTCTTCAAATATTTGTTTTTCAAACTTTAAAAATAAATGAGTAGAGATAATCTTCTAACTTAAATGCTATTAAATTTTTTTAACATATCAAATGGTATTACAGTTCACATGTTTATGTAAAAAATATAAATAATTAAGTTAAGATAATTATATTTATTTATTTTTAAATTTAAGAACAAACTATACATGAAAGTTTGATAAAAAAAAATCAATTATAGTAGAAGTTGTGAAAAACAAACATATTTAACCCTCCAAAATTTTAACAAATCAATCTCAACTTCTAAAAATAATAGTAAATAACATAAAAGTTCAAATTTACCCAACTATATATTTATTTTAAAGTCCTATAAATTTAGAATTCAATACAACTAGAATCAGAAAAATGAAATATCTACATATGACTAAAACTGTGAGCAAAGGTCAGATGAAATAAAATTACAAAATTAAAGTATTCAAAAAACAAAATAATAATAATAATAAAAACTGGAAAAAAAATTAAATTTATTAAAAACATAACACTTAATTAAGCATAATAGTAGTAGTAATAATAAAAGTTATAATTCTCTGTTTTGTTTCTTCAATTGAAACACATGAATTATTTTAAAAAATGATCTCTTAAACAGTAATGATCTTTTTAGTAATAAGCTATTTTTAATTGCAGTAGACAAAAAGTTAGAAATTCCAAAGTAATAGGTGATTTGATTTTCCGATATTATGAACCATTTCTGCATCCCCCATAAATCACATCTATATAGACAAAAAAATCCTGTCATTCTTTTTTGTTAGTAATTCGTGTTTTGTTAATAATTATCTTTAATGTTTGTGGGTACCAAAATCTATTAAAAATACCAATAAAATAAAACCTCTCTTTCGTTTCTTCCAATGAAATTGGAATGGTTTATTAATATATTCTGCTATAGTTCGTTTGTTGGATGCACAAATACTTTAATTAGTTATTTTCAGTTGATCTTTAATTAGCAACCAAATGTTTAATTATAGTGTGCATTTCCATAGACATTTCCATAGACAAAGAAAAAACATCATCAATGTGGTAATCTGTTGTAGCACACAGACAACAAAAAGGCTATTTGAACTGTGCCAGCTTAGAATGTCGTGGTAATACCTTGCATGTTCTCCAGCTACATGGTTTTGTTTAAATAAGGATGAAAAAACAAATATTTCAAAGAAAATTAAAAACAAAAAGTTCAAAGAAAATTAATTAAGGCCTCATAGAAGAAGATTGAGATGACAAGGGAAGGGAATGCTACTCTGAACTTTATCCCAGAATTTGCATGTTACAATACAACGTTTGATCTTAGCAACATAATCTGGAGGAGTGATAATGTCATTTCAGAACGTGTTCCTCTTCTGTCTATTCAAATTGCCTACAATATCCTTGCATCTAGTTTTTTTCACCACATCCTCAAGCAATTCCACCTACCTCTTACGGTTGCCCAGATGCTTGTAAGTGTTCATGTTCATATGTGTGTATAACAAATATAGCTTTTAGATGACATGTTTCAGGAAATTAAACTTTGCTATCAAATATGAATCACTTACAGTTACATAAACTTGATACTGTGTATGCAGGGTGGTGTGCTTTTGAGTTCATCATTTTTGGGAAGAATCCCTGGAGTTTTTCACATGATTTACCGTCCGGAAGGAATCATGAGTGTTGAAACCTTTGCGAATGTTGGAATCATGTACTATGTGTTCCTTACTGGGTTGGAAATGAACTGCGACACCATCTTGAGATCAAGCAAGCAGGCTGTAGTCATTGCTGTTGCAAGCATTCTTATTCCAGCATTGGTTGGAGCTGGTTTTCTTGCTCTACAGCATGACTTAGCAGGCGGATCAAGCGTTGCGCTCACTGCTAAAGGGTATATGTTTTGGTGTGCAATTCTTTCTGTCACCAGTTTTCCAGTCCTTGCAAGGCTCCTATCAGATCTCAAGATCCTCTACACAAGGCTTGGAAAAGATGCCTTAACAGCAGCCATTCTAATTGATGCATTTGGCTGGGTTTTGTTCTCACTCTTCATTCCCTTTTCCCACGCGGGTGGAAAACCACTCCTCTCACTAATATGCACATTGCTGTTCATTGCCTTCTGCTTCTGCGTGGTGCGTCCAATTCTGGCTCGAGTGGTTGAACACAGAATGAGGTCTGAGTCATGGAACTCCTCAAAGTTGCTGGATGTGATGATGGGACTTTTTATTTGTGCGTACATCACAGACTTGCTTGGATCACACCATGTTGTTGGGGCCTTTGTGTATGGACTAATTTTGCCCAGTGGGAAGTTTGCTGATTTATTGTTGGAAATGTTGGATGATTTTGTTACTGCAATTATTGTTCCTGTCTACTTTGCAAGTTTTGGCTTTAGACTAAACCTGGAGTCACTTTGGTCTGAAAACCACTCAGTGTTGCTTCCTCTCTTCATGGTGTTCTTGTTAGCCATACCAAAAATTTTGAGCTCTTTGCTGGTCACTGTCTACTATGGTATGTCTTCAAGAGATGGAGTTGGCCTTGGATTGCTCCTCAACACCAAGGGCATCATGGCAGTGATTCTTATAAGCATTGCCTGGGACAAAAGTGTACTATTTTCCAACCAAACTCTTACCATATCATATCATGCTCCTCTTTCAAATTCTTGCTTGGTTACTAAAACCTTGTTTACATTGAGAAAACATCTTTTGGTTCCTATGTTCATCAACATGTTTTCACTTTGTTTCCTGTTTTCATATACTAAAATGCTTTCACAAACCAAACAGGTTGGAAATTTGCATGCAGCAACTTAATCCATTATCTCTGAAGATCACAGTTAATAAACTCTGATGTCTTTTTCTGTTCTATTTTTGTTTTCAGATTTTGGACCCATATGCTTTCACAATCATGATCCTTGCAGTACTATTCATGACTACGGTGGTATCTCCCTTTATTAATGCCATCTACAAGCCGAAACTTCGGTTCAAGCAGACCCAGCAAAGGACTGTGCAGAAACTATGGTGCGAAGCAGAACTTCGAGTTGCAGCTTGTGTCCACAACTCTCACCAAGCCCTTGGCATGATCTATGTTCTTGAAGCCATAAATGCCACCAGAACTTCCCCTTTACATGTCTCAGTCCTTCACCTTGTGGAACTCACAAGACGAGGCACTGGCCTTCTTGTGGCACAAATCGACAACTCAAATGTTCAAGGGGGATCCTCAGAGCAGTATGGATCACAAGAAGAGTTTGAGACCATATACAATGCATTCAACGAGTTTGTGGAGGTATACAAAGCTGTGAGATTTGACACATCAGGCATTGTTGCAACCTATGAGACAATCCATCAGGATATATACAATGTCACAGAAGAGAAACGAGCAAACCTTATTCTCCTACCATTCCACAAAGAACTAAGCTCGGGAGAGTTAGAAACAACCAAAACAGCATTCTGTGACATAAACCAGAACGTGTTGCAGGCACCACCTTGTTCTGTGGGAATCCTTGTCAACCGTGGACTGAGGTCATTGTCCACTGCAACAATGAGCATCATTGTGATATTCATCGGAGGGCCTGATGATCGGGAAGCCTTGTCGATCGCATGGAGAATGGCATCACATTCAGCCACAAAGTTGCATGTAGTTAGGCTTCTGGTGTCAGGTACTGAGGTTGCAGAAGGAAAAGCATTCCAGAATGATTCCAGTGGAGTGTTATCTACAGAGATGGACAGTGTTATGCAGAAAGAGCTAGATGATGAACACATATTTCACTTCAGGCACAAAGGGTTGCACAACAGTGACGCCATCACATACTCAGAGAGCGAACTGAGGTTAGAAACTGGTGAGGAGATTCCTTTGGTCCTCCATGAGATAGACCAAAAAGGGTGTGACTTGTACATTTTGGGACAAGGTAGTGGCAATAACTACACAGTTTTTAAAAGGTTGTTGGAATGGTGTGACAGCCCTGAACTTGGGGTCATGGGGGACATTGTAGCTTCAGCCAGTTTTGGCACAAACTCATCACTGCTTGTTGTGCAGCAATACACCATGGAGAGAAAGTCTAAACTTCATTGTAGCAGAAAACATCACACTAGTAAGGTCTGTGATGAAATTTTGTGAAGAAACAGTAACATAACACAATCTTAAGATCTCTCACAAGGAAAAAAGCAAAACATCCTTTGTACTCATGAGAGCAATCCAGTTTTGGAACTGCATGTTGTCTTTTCTGTCTTTCTCACAGACAACGTGATGGGAATCATTTTTTCAATGGTTTAAATATAATAATATACCATTTTTTTTTTCATTTTAATCCTTCTGAAATTAATTTTTAAGATTTATTTATTTTAGTTTCGTGGTTGTTCTATATATGTGTTATGCATATATACAGAATTTAATTGCAAAAGAACTTTAGTTTATCTTGTATTGTCTCTCTGCTCTACGAGGGGTGGTGATGATGATTCACTAACGAATAAGGATATTGAATCACGACAAATGATAAGATCAACTAAAGAATAAGAATGTTGAATCACAACAAACTAATATTGAAATAACATGAAAAGAAAGTACAAGTCTTAAACAAAATTGTGGCAACCAAACGCAAATTATTTAGTTTATTATCAGGTATTTGTGTTTTCTTTTCTTTAATTTGCGATGGGTACACCAACCAACACACACACTAAATATGAGAAAAAATACCGACAATAGACAAAAAAAAATTGTGAAAATTTATGCTGGAATTACATATCCTTCTCTTTTTGTCTTAAAGAGAAAAATAAATATAAAAAATCTTTAAAGGAAACTAATATTCTATCTTCAAATTTTCTTTCAGATATTATACAAGAAAGAGAAGGAGAATGAGGTGTTTAAGGAGAAACATTTGAATTTATTATATAATGACTATTTGGTTCATAATCTCATTTTAAGATTTTGAGAAAATTAATTAAATTTTTACACCATACTTTGCCATCCATGTTTCTTATTCTTGTAATGCTCTCCACAATGATTTGTCATGATCCTGGTTCTGTACACATCATAACATTCATAAGGCTACTCATCATTGATACACATGGTACTCGAGACATTTTCATCCTCTTCGCTTCACTGCTAGGGCTCATTCTTGATGATAACATACAATTGATAGGAAATTGGAGAGAAATTGGCTTACAATCTTGCATGTCAAAGCGTCGTAAGATCTTTAATAAGTAATTATTTTAAAAAAGCCAAATCTTCTTATCTTTTTTATCTCGATGAATTTGCATCTCTAAAATCTTGTTTGTCGGTCCTAAGTCCTTGTTATCAAGCTCTTTAACCAGTTGTGCCCTTAATTATTGATTCAAACTTGTTGGGGCCTACCATCAATATGTCATTCACATACAATAGGAAGATGATAACATCATTCTCATCAAACCTATTACAATAAGTACAATGGTCTGAACTTTTTCTTTAGTAACCAAGGTTAACGAATGAATCAATTCTCTTATACAAACACTTGAGCATGCACTTTAAATAGTATAAAGACCTATTCAACATGCAAACCAAGATTTCTTATTCTTTAGAGTCTTTTGGTTGGAGTTTCATTACATCCCTACTAACAATAACCTTGTGGGTAGTGGGACCCTACTGACGATACCCCTTCACATTGTTAAAATAGCCTAAGCACTTAAATTCCTTTCCCAATTTTAAGTTTTACTTCTGCTTTGGATTCCTTGAATACTGGTAACACATATAACTTACTCTGGATGAAGTAACCCATAATCTCCTGGAGTAATCATCAATAGACAGAAAATACTCTTCCCCTCCTAAGGATAATCCCGATGATTCCCATACATCAGAATGAACCAAGTCTAATATGTGTTTGCTTTTGGTAGTGCTTATAGAAAACTTCAATTTATGTTGCTTGCTTATCACACAATATTCAAAAAAAAAGTTAAATAAACCTCCTTAAGCGTAGGTAGGAGATTACGTTCCAAAAAGGAGGCAGAAGCAACCAAAAAGGACATAATATTAGGCAAAGGGGGAGAGCCTTGAGATTGGACGGAGGAGGTAACCATCACCGGCAGCATAGAAAGCTCTCCAATCGGCAATAAAAAAAAAAAGAAAATAAAGCAAAACGCAAAGATCACAACCAGAGAGACCAAACAATAACGCAGGATTCCTCAAAGGTAAGTAACTCACTCATATTCTCATAGCTTGATGCATTATGTATGGCGTTTTATGTTTGCTTGTGCATATTATACTTGCGTTGCTCTCTGTAAGAGGATTACTGTGTGAGAATCTTCGTCCTTCTTCACTGTCAACCACCATCATCACTAGCTACTATAACCAAACATCATCATTCCCGTCTCCACCTCCACAATAGGACCATCCTATCCCTCCAACCATGTTCATCAACCTATACTCAGAGATTGTCATAGTAAGCATAAACAGAGAGTAAGCATGTCCAGAAACTCACCCACCGTTTCCATCACCTTTCCCATCACAATCAACCCAACACAGAACAACCATCACTCTCTCCATGACTGAACGTCATTACATGCAAGAAAAGGAGCCAGCCAAATATCCAAACGCAAGCCACCACAACAAAAAACCGGCGGACACCGAGTCAATAACCCAATCCTTCCCCACCGCCACTACGTCTTCATACGCCATTCCCAAACCGAATCAACCATTCCTTCATTTTCCAGTACCTTTCTCTTCCTTATTTTCCAAAGTCAACAATGATATAACTCAGGGAAGGAAAACATCGGCCAAGCTAAACCAAATCAACAAAAAACCTCACACACACGACCTTATTATCATCATCAATCTCGAATTGTGAAATCCCTAATGCTGTTTACCTGCAAGAAGAAGGCTCAATCCATGCACCCAAAATCAATATGCACAAAATCACGGAACCAATAACCAATAACAAAGAGCAGTGGCTAGCACCCATACACAAAGCAAAAGCCGGAAACCATTTTTTTTTTTATTGCTCCCGTTGACGCCATTGGAGGTGAGACGAAGAGAGAGTCTCCAAGCGGTTCAAGAGGGGGTGAGTCGTCGTGGAGGGCATTGTCCCTACCGGTGTAAGCTTGCAAGTGACTGACTTTGAGAGTGGTAGCGGCGACTTCCAGTTTCGTTTGCGATGGTGGCCTTAGATTTGAAGAAGAAGAGGGAGGGTTCGTGCCTGATGATTTCGGTGAGGGTTGGCGTCGCCGGCGATGAGGCGAGACTCTGACGGCGTTGGCTTGGTGGCGGTGGCTGTCGAGGCGGAGGCGTAATGGCCGTTTCCGGCAGATGTCGGCGTCGCTCAAAGGGGAAAAGCCTCGGCCCTGGGATGAATCGCGAAGAGGAAGAGAGAGGGTGGCCGGCGATAAAGTCGCTGGCCGGACGGTGGTAAGGCGCCGGCGTCGCCGTGGCTGATCGAGTGGGAACAGCAGCGCGGTGGCTGTCGGAGAGGCATCTGCCGGTGGTGATGGGAGGTTGCGTGAATGGTAGAGTGGGAGGCCTCTAGGGTTTATTGAGAGGGAGAGGTTTGGCCTCTTAGATTCTGGGTGTATGAAATGAGATGCAATTTGGGAGACCCCTTAGGGTTCCTGAAGTTGGGGAGGGCTTTGGGCCCTTGGGCCAAGCCCGAAAGCCAGGAGTTCATTTCTGCACCCCCATAGCTACTAATTGGTGCCACCTGCGTAATGGGTTTGAGCCCATTCGTGTTCCGCACTCCCAATCTTTGCTGTGTCGCACCCCGTTTCATTTGGACTTGGGCTCAAATCTGCCATTAAAACTGATTTAGTTTGTACACCCCTATTTTCCATTTTTACCACCTCTTTTTTCTACTTGGGCTTAGGCGCAATCTGTTATTAGAACTAAATTGGTTTAAACACCACTTTTTTATTTAAGCACCTCCACACCCTTTCTTTTTACTTATTAGTTTATTTTTATCTATTTTATCTTTTACTTTTTATTTTGTTTTCTTTATTTATTCATCTATCTTTTATTTTTCTTTTTCTTTCTTTTTTTCTTTTGCCTCCATTTTAAATATTTATCTACCCTTTTTTTTAAATATACTTTTATAAATTTAAAAAATATGTTTCAAGGTGTCTAACACATGTGTGATCGCACGCATCGTCCTTGTGCTAGAAAACCCTTTTATTTTCTAAATAAAAAATAAAATTAAAAAATATATTTTAAGGGGTCTAGCACATGTGTGATCGCACGCATCGTCCTTGTGCTAGAAAACCCTTTTCTTTACTATAAATAAAAATACCAAAAATATATTTTAAAGGGGTCTAGCACATGTGTGATCGTACGCGTCGTCCTTGTGCTAGAAAACCCTTTTCTTTTCTAAATAAAAAAATTTTAAAATACCAAAAATATATTTTAAGGGGCCTAGCACATGTGTGATCGCACGCATCGTCCTTGTGCTAGAAAACCCTTTTCTTTTCTATAAATAAAAATTAAAAAAATATATTTTAAGGATTCTAGCGCATGTGTGATCGCACGCATCGTCCTTGTGCTAGAAAACCTTTTCTTTTCCTTACATAAAAATTACAAAAATACCAAAACATCCTTTCTCAAACAAACAATCAACTTTTCAGCCAGAACTACGTAACCCTGATTTCTCAGTCCAACTGAGAATACGTAGGAGCAAGGTCAATCCTTGTCGGGCACAAAAAAACACAAAAAAATATTTTGTTTTCTTTAGAGTTTTATTTTTTTAGGGGAAATTAAACATTTTGCAAACCATATCAAATTCGCGTATTTAATTAAAGGTACTGCCTTAGGGCAGGCGTTGTGGGGGTGCTAACACCTTCCCCACACGTAACCGACTCCCGAACCAGAATCTGGTTTTTTTTCGTAGACCGCCTTATCTTTTTTTTTTATGGTTTTTTCCATAGTTTTCCCGAATAAACTATGGTGGCGACTCCAAAACTTTCTTAACTATTTTTTTCTCTTTGGATCGTCGTCCCGTCACGATTCTGGTTGCGACACATGTCAAAATCACTTCTTCTTGACTTGTCGATGCAATCGTTGCATTAGCTTCTTGCAATGTATCTCCCATAAGCACTACGAGTTTGCCTTGATATTCTCTGCTTTCATTACCACCAGATTCCTTCTTACCACTTTTAAGATTCTACCTTCAACATGGATCTTACACTCGACATCATCTAATTATCAATAGATTCTTCTTTAAGTCCTTCAAATTTCGTACCCCTTAAACCATGAGAACAATACCATAGTACATTTTAATTTTGATAATACAAAATCAAAAAATCTCCAAGGCATGACCATTTCCAATGAATATAGATCCACTTGAGAGAGGTTCATAGGTATAAAATCAATCTTGGTTTAAAGTCATGTGCCAAGTTGCACCTACATCTATTATCCATCTATCGTGTAGTTGACTTTCACCATTAGAGTTAACTACTCCTTCTCTCACTAAAATATCTCCATCCTATGAGGTACTTGCAACACAACCTTGTGAGATCGATGCTTTAGAGTTCTTTTCTCAATTCTCGATCTGCCAACAATCTTTCATGACATGTCCTCTCTTGTCACAATGGTAACATTTGAGATGCTTCTTACTTTGAGATTTTGATCTATCATGGGTTTGACTCCCACTAGTTCTACGTTTTATTGATCTACCTCTTGTCATCGTCAAAGCCTCTGCTTGCTTTGAACTTTCGACCCTGTCTACTTTATTTTTCTTCTTGGATTCTTCTTCAAGATAGCTTTGGCAATATCTTTAAAGTATATGTACTTGATGGAAACCTTCTTCAAGCAAGTTGAAGGAAACTCCATATAGAAGAAGTCCTAGACGCATAAGCATGAATTAATGAAGGATATGATGTTTGAGAATGAGTTTGGAGCGTTTCTTGAAGGAGGTTGGACAACCATCAAGGTAAAGGATTATGAGTAGTCAAGAAGGTGGCTAACCTAATGAACTTAGAAAAAAGGAGATTGCTAACTTTGCCAAATGTTCTCTTCATTAATTCCAAATTGAATGTATAAGGCTTGAGGCACACCTATTTATAGGATAGGGGAGTGAACCCATTTGAAAGAAAGTACATTGAATCAAAAAAATACATTGAACCTAGGAACTTCTTAAACCTTCTTCTTCAATAGTAAATGCATTATATAGGAATCCTTTACCCCTAAGCAAGGTTCCTAAGGGTTCCTTAAGACCCAAGCAAGCCTAAAACTCATTTTGGTTCGCATTCCACTTAAGAAGTAAGTTTAAAAAGCCTAACTTAACATGCTATCAAAAACTGACTGGAATAATCGATTATTGGGTGAAATAATCGATTATATCAGAGAGTGACCCAAAAAAATGGCCAAAGTGCACTGGAATAATCAAGTATTGGGTGAAATAATCAATTACTTCTAAGACTAATAAAAGAAAATGGCTAAAAAAAAGCCTAAATGAAATGAAATATTGGCCCAAATACAAGACCTAAAGAAAAGACTTATTTACATATTTACAAGACTTAAGAAAAGGTAAGATAAACTAATAAACTATCCTCCACAAACGTAGAGTTTTTTGAAGTCCTTCTTCTTCTTCCAATCTCCTAACCATGACTTTTATCAATGGTCCAATGTGGCTTCCTCCAGATGGTCCTCCATCAGTACCCATCAATATTAATATTTGTTATGTTGATGACAAATTTATCATATGAATCAGGTAGCCTCAGTAGTAGAAGCTCTGCATGTTCATTTTCAACTATGTTGAAATTGGTTACTTTAAGTTGGACAAATAATATACTCAGATTGTTGATGTGGTTCATCATTGATGTGGACTCGCTTATTCAAAGAGTATATAGTTTTCTCTTTAAAAATATTCTTATGTGAAGTGACTTAACCTTATATAATTTAACAAGAGTATCCCAAATCTCCTTTGTTGCCATTTTCTTCACGAAACTGGATAAAACTGCATCTACCATTGTTAAGTGCAAATTTACAATATCATTTTCATTAATATTTTCCCACCTTTGATTTGTGATTTCCAAAGGTTTTTTTCCCAATTGTCACTAGAAAATTGTCCTTCCTCAAAATTGCCTTCATTCTCATTTTCTATGATAAGAAATTATTCCAGTGAACCTTTTTATCTCTTACTTTATTGTCATGGTTTTAGAAAACTGACTTACAAAATTCTCATTACGAATATCTACCCAAATAATAGCAGTAGACTGTGAAGTAATACACCAGGTAACTATTGAGATTGTTGACAACACAATTTTTATATCAATCTAGTTTTTGATGATGACAACACATTGCTTAATAACATGCATATGTTGTTTACTGTTATTACATGTTCTTATGCAAATTAACTGTTATATCTGTTGAACATGTTTATGTACTGTGCTACATGTTCCTATGCTGATTGATTGATATATATCTAGAATGTGTTTACAAGCTTTATGTGCTATGTGTTTTGCATCATTTCATATGTTTTACTGCACATGTTTTAAAGCTGAAAACCACAAGCACTCTTATGAACTTATAACTGTGTGACAAAGTTCTAGTATAGTCGACTATATTGTAAATGGATTCGACTATGCTAAAATCTGTGTGCAGATTTTGAGAATCAGTGCTCTGTGTATTTTTGAGAAGAAAAACATTTCAAAATGTTTTACATGGTTGGTGTCAACTATGTGTTTTACATATTCGACTGTATATGTTATCTGTTTTGGAATTCTTTTATGCTCTTGCACTATAACGGCTATATTTTTAAAAGTTAGTTGAGCATTGATGACTTGGTCATCTGTATTAAATGTGTTCTGTTATCTGTTGACCGTGAGCTACTAAGTTGACTGAACTGTTATAACTGTCATAATACAGTCGACTGAGAATCTGACTGTTTAACAGAAATCTATAAATAGGTTGAACACAGGTTTGTTCAGAGTCTTTTGATGAACTGATAATTTTCATTTCTGTTTCAGATTTCTCTTAGCTCCAAGAATTCTCCAAGAAGACGGTGATGATCTTTCTTGAACGAGATTCATAGAAGAGACTTTTTGCGCTTACATTTGTTGATCATTATCTGCACAAGAAAGGTGTTTTTGTTTGATCGTGTTGAAGACTTGGCATCCTGTGAAGACTGCTGAATTGTGATCAAGGCTTGACATCCTGTTAAGACTGCTGGAATTGTACCTGTTGTGATACAGGGGGATAGTTCACTTTGAGGATTATTCAAAGTAGTGTTGCAGATTGCAGAAGAGGGCATTGTTGCTGCAATTTTGGTTTTGTTCTGCAGCTATATTTTGGTTTTGGGTTAGAGAGGAGATTTATATTTTTGACGTGGAGGTCTTCTATAAATTCCTTGTTTTAAAAATCGTAACCATTATAGTGCATTTGCTTTCGGGTGGAAGGACACTGGATGTAGGCATTGTTGGCCGAACCAGTATAAAAACCTGTGTTTGATTTTCTCTATTCCTTATCTTTTACATTCCAGTCGACTCTATTTCTTACGCAGTCAACTACGTATTTTCTGCTGCATACAATTTTTGATTGTTTGCATTTCAAGAAAGTTCAAAAAGCTTTATAATTTGTTTTCAAGATTGCAAAAAGAACTTATTTTTGAAACATCACCAATTCACTCCCCCTCTTGGTATAAAAAGAAGGCTACTTGTTTTCCAACAGTAACAACTTTTTAGATTTAACTGCAACCATAAAGCATACTTATAACCTATAATTTTACTAACACTATTCTAATGCCAATAGCAACGAAATATAATTACTCAAACCTATAGCCCTAATACCACTTTTGGGTATCAAACAAATCACACAAGCACGCACACCTAAAGTAAAAATGAGAAAAAATACCGACAATAAGCAAAACTGAAAATTTATACGAATGAAAGAAATTACATACCTTTCTCTTTTATCCCAAGGAGAAAAAAGAATACTAATAATATTTAAAGGAAACTAATATTCTCTCTTGGAGTTTTCTTTCAAATATAACACAAGAAATGAGGAGAATGTGATGCTTAGGAAGAAGGATTTAAGCTTCTTATATAATGACCAAAGTAAGCTCCTACAGAAGTTTCCACCATTGTGGGACTTCTTTCCTTCATAGTTTGTGTGGAAGCATTTATAGACTATAGTACTCAAAAACCTATGCTTAGTAGTAAGTTTCCTAAAACTAACAAGAAATCATATGATTCAAAACAAGAAATGTAAAGAGTCTCAAAATGGTATTCAATTGTGTACAGAAAGTGAGTATTTAACTTGATTTTAGAAAATGTTTTAAAGTAAAGAAAATCAATCTTTTCTTTATACAACCAAATCCACCAACTAAAACTTTGACTACTTGATGTTATAGGCGAATAAGAAAACTCAAGAACAAATTTTCAATATTCCTTTAGATATTTTTTTTCAAATAAAGAGCACACAAGCCACAAGCAAAGAGCGAGATATTATATTAGCAGCGAATGAAGTTGTTGCCAACATTTAAGGACCAAAAATTTGTGACAAAAACTAATGGTTAGCGACAAATTCTGTGACGAATTTCAAAGGGTTGCGATGAATTTACAGCTGAAAAATAAAATAAAACATCTCTATAATGGTTTGAAACAATCAAGCTTTGATAAAAAATTTCTAGGAACCAACTTAGGCTCTTATAGGTAGTTAGGAAAGTTCATTGCAATCTATAAAGATGCAACATAATTCACAAGATGTCAAGTTTCCAAGATGGTGTGTATATATGGTTTTCTTGGCTAAGAAAGGATAACTAAGATTTTGGTTATATAAACGTTTAAGAGATCCTTTATGGTATAGAAGGTTCTTAGAAGGTTAAAGGTGATTTAGGGTAGATTCTTCAAGGAACAAAGAGTAAAGGTTGGCGAAAGCCAGAAGGTTTATGATAACGGTCTAAATATCGTTATTTTTATACTTAAAATTGATATCAAAACACACCCTTTATGACTTAGAATAAGCTTAAAATCATGCAAAACACTTAAGTTAGGTTACAAGATAGTCAAAGGTGGTTTTAGAGATATTATGCTTGGTTTTACATTGTTTTGACAGGATTTAATGAGAATTGAAGGATGGAAAGTAAAGTAGGAAGGAGTTAGACTCAAGAAAGGATGAAGAAAGGTGCAAAAGAGGAATTGCACCGACCGCTCAGTGTTAATCCCAACGCTGAGCGCCAGCTTTGTGAAGGACTTACGGTCAAACGCTTAAGCGCCAATGCTCAGGGGTGAATGAAGAATCGTGTCTACCGCTGAATGCCAAAATCCACCGATGAGCGCTGAAAACTTCAATTCTATACGGCAGGACGCCTGGGCGTCAACATTGAGCATTCCAGTGGAGTATTGCGCCTACCGCTGAGCGGTGAAACCAGCGCTGAGCGTTGTAGTTGGGCTTGGGCCAAAATTTTGTAATTTTTCATAGCTTATAAATAGACCGTAAGAAAAATTCTAGGACAATATTTTGACAAAGAAAGACGACAAAATACCTTCTACACTCCTTGGAGGCGGATTTTGGATGCGAAAGCTCCAATTCACCAATTCTAGGGTTTATTATTTCATTATTTCCATTAAATCCATATAGTTTCACCATGTTAATGGCGAACTAAACCCTTTGCTCTTGGGGAACGATGTAATCCTTTTGAAACACTCTTATATGGAAATTCTTATTTTATTCATATACTTGTATTATCAATAGTTTGGGTTTTCTTCTTTGTACTTTAAAGCTTGCATTATTTAACTCATTCAGTGTCTTGATCTTTGATTTTGTCGATATGGGGACGTACGAGGAAATCTAGAACTAAGAAGAATTCTCTTGATTATGAAATATTGCCTAGAGATAGGAATAGGACGATCAATTGCATTAAGCTTCTGTCATTAATGTATTAGTAATTGCTAGGGAGACTAGAGATGATAAACTAGTAATTATGGTAATAGACTCTTTTCGCCGAGAGATCGTGTTTAGAGTAAATTAGAAAATTGCATGAACATTGATGATAAAGTAGAATTTAATAAGAGGAGTAGGTATAAGAGAGTGGATAAGGATGAAATCGTAAACCCCAGCAACTTCATTCATTTATATCTTTATCTGTCAACTGATTCAGCTTTTGCATTTGCATGTTTAATTTAAGTCTTTGCATTACAAATTCAAAACTAAATTTTCATTCAAGTCTTATAAAATCAATTCACATGAATGTTTAGGCCACAAAGTCCCTTGGGAAACGATATCTGGACTTACTGTCTATTATTACTTGATAAGATCTGGTACACTTGCCAGGATGTTAACAATTTAAGGTGACCATTCTCGTTAATCTTTCTTAGTTTTCTTGGATGTTTCTTTGTAAGATTTTGTATAAATTAAAAGTAGTTTATATCTAAATTAATTTATAATATTTTATCTAATTTTTTTAAATTTATACTTTTAATTTGTATATAAATTTAAATACTTTTTTTTCTATAAATTAATATGTTTTTTTTTCATTTTAAAAAAATATCTATAAAATGTTATTCAAACATATATTTTATATGTGTTAGAATATTTACCCTATTTATCATCATTATATTGTGTTGAGGGTTACCCTATTTATCATCATTATATTGTGTATAGGGTTAGTCTATTTATCATGTACTTTTGTATCAAACCTTTCTTATATATAGAATGAGAGTGACAGGGATCTTTTAAGCCCTTGAGAATTATTTTACAATTTCAATCTCAAGTTGGTATCAGAGCGGGTCGACCCCGCTCTGGTTTCTATCTAGTCTTCAAACCCTAGTTGTTGTCATCAACTATCTGGCACCGTTTGTCGTTGTCCACCATCGTCTGACACTAGTTTGCCACTATGAGAAGTTGTCCATTGAAGTTTGTTACCATCAACCTCTGTTCACTGCCATTCTGACATTGTCTACCACTGCTCGTCATCAGCCACCATCATAGTTTCGTCCGGTGACCACCAGATCTGGTTCACCTATCTACGTGATAACCAACCCCATCGATGTCGGAGCTCCGTTCTCCTCCATGTGCCACCACATGCAACATCTTTGTGTGTCGTGAGCAGGTGGGTGCTGCTCACGCGCCGTTGTCTACATGCTGGAACGCCATCGCGATGCCTTCATATCGGTCATCAACCTTTCCTTTCTTCATCATGTCTCTTCGAACCGTGTTTTGTTAACGTCCACACAAAACCCTTTCGACATTCACCTAAGGTTTGTAGTTTCTCCTTCAGATTCTTTATCCCTTGATTTGAAATGGCTTCTGGCTATGCCATCTTTTTTTTCAAAAGTCCCTCCATCACTTCTGAAAAGTTAAATGAAAAATTACTTATCTTGGTCGGTTTCCGTTGAGATGTGGTTTCTTGATCAAGGTCATTATGATCACCTTGAGTAAGATGGTAGTCATGTACTAGTTGATAAAGTTGATTAATGGAAACAAACAAATTTCTAGTTGTGTGCTCTGTTATGGCAATTAATGGAACCTAAACTTCTTATATCTCTGAGTGCTTTCGAAACTTGTCACTCCTTTTGGAAGAAAGCTCAAAGTATATATCCCAACGATATTCAAAGTCCCTATGACACGACAAACAAGCTTGCATCTCTTAAAATGGCAGACCCTGGTATGGTGTCCTTCATGGACGAAGCCTAATCTACTATCGAAGAACTCAGGATGTTTTTGAAAGCGGACTCATTAGAGGATATCACGAAGAAAGTAGACAAATATTACATGGTATTGATCCTTCGTGCCCTACATCCAGATTTTTATCATCTCAAAGATCAATTTCTAACCAATCATGAGGTCTTCTCCATGGAAACATTGACCACTCGCCTTCTGCGTATCCTGGTACCTCAAACTCGGGAAGCGCATGAACTAGTGGAACTCTTTGTCAAGGTTGCCACACGAGAAAGAGGAGGACGTGACACTAGAGGAGGAGGAAGAGGAGGTTGATGACGTTCTCAATGCACATGCTATTAAAGGATGGTCACACTAAAGAGAATTGCTACTCCTTACATGGTTTCCCATTTAAAACCACCAATATTTTGAAGACTAAATCTTCCACTTCTACGTTCACCGAGGATGAATATCAAGAGTATCTACGGTTAAAGTCTAACAACTTGGCATAACCATCTCAATCTCCCAGTAAATCAATAACCTGCATTTCTCAATCCATGGAAGGTCAAAATTCATGGGTAATTGACTCAAGTGCTTTCTGATCACATTTATGGTAATTCTTCTTTGTTATCATCTATTTCCTTTCAAAAAAAACCTCATTTCATAACTCTTGCAAATGGATGTAAAACTTCCTCAAAAGGAATTGGTCATGTTTCCTTGTCTTCCTCCTTCAATCTAAACTCTATCCTTTTTGTCCCTAATTGATCTTTTTAATTTAATTTCCCTAAGCCAATTGACCAAAAGGTTAAATTGTTTCATAATCTTTGATAAAAAAAATTTTGATATACAAGAGCATAGTTCGAGGAGACAGATTAGAGAAGGATATGAAGCTAGCAGATTATACCATTTTGGATCACGTCCAAGAGTGTCCTGTGTTGCTACTCCTAATCCTAAAGTGCTACATGATCAACTTGTTGGTATCGTAGGGGGTAATTTTCGAAAGAGTTTAGCACAGCGGATTAAAATACACAGAGCGTACAGCGTAACAAGTCACAGTTGAAACAATTTTTCCCTTTTTAATTTTAAACAATTTTCTTTCA
>NC_028358.1:10041698-10093018 GCF_000741045.1 Vigna radiata var. radiata
AATCGATTATTCAAATGAGACTTGTGATAATCGATTATTGCTTCATGATAATCGATTATTGTAGTTCAAAAGCATATGATAATCGATTATAGCATGTCCATAATCGATTATATCAGTAGAAATTATAATGTTAATTATTTTCCTACTACATTCAAGAGACTACAAGTTGCTTTTAAATATTCTCCTATTTACAAACAAAAATTACAATTTGCAGCATCATCAAAACTTGTCTTCAGGTTTTACCAATACTCCTTTATTGGTAACACAACTTAATCATCCTCACTTGTCCAAATTAAAAAAGATGTGTACTAAACTCAATGGTCTTCAGACTTTAGAATGTGAGTCATGTCAATTAGGAAAACATGTTAGATCTACCTTTCCTAAAAGGTCTTAATCTATATGTAATTCTAGTTTTTACATCATTCATTCTGATATATGGGGACCTAGTCGTATCTCCTCCTTTGGCTTTAGATATTTTTTTACCTTCATTGATGAATATTCAAGATGAACTTGGATTTATCTTATGAAAAATCGTTCTGAAGTTTTAGCCATCTTTACATCATTTTTGAATGAAATCAAGAATAAATTTGGTCAAGTAATCAAAATATTAAGAAGTGATAATGTTAGAGTATTTCTCATCCTCCTTTTCTGCCATCTTGAGTTCCTATGGTATCTTACATCAATCTACTTGTCCTCATACAACGCAACACAATGATATAACAGAACGAAAAGATAAACACTTGGTTGAAACTGCTCGTACCCTTTTGCTTGGTACCCATGTTCCTGTTCATCACTAGGGGGATGTCATCTTAACTGCATGTTATCTTATTAATAGGATGTCCTCCTCCTCTCTTGATCATAAAGTTCCTTTCTCCATTCTCTTTCCAAATGATCATCTCTTTCACACATCTCTCCAAGTGTTTAGTTGTGTATGTTTTGTTCATGACATGTCTCTAGAACTAGACAAACTCTTCGCCCACGCTCTCAAATGTGTCTTCTTAGGCTATTCTCGACTCTAGAAAGGATATTGATGTTACTCTCCTGAAATTAAGAAGAATTACATGTTTGTCAATGTCACATTCTTTGAACAGACTCCTTACTTCTCTCCATCTGTTCAAGATGTTTTTATTCTCCAGCAGGTCCTTCCTATTCCAATGGTTGAGTCAAATAGCTCCATTGTCTCTGTCATTCTAAGTCTTGATCACAATTCTCCTACACCCGTTTCTCCACATATTGAGATCATTCCACTCAGAGCCCTAATGGATAGTCCATCTCCCCAAGAAAATGGTGAATCTCCTACTTCAGATTCTTCTCCCTCATCACCTCCTCCCACGCCTCCTAGTGCAAATGATTCAGCATAGCCTATTGCCCTAAAAAACGAAACTTGTTCCACTCGAAACTCTCATCCCATTTATAATTTTCTTACCTATCATCGATTGTCGCCCTCCTATTTTTCGCTTTTATCCTCAGTGTCTTCTATTGTTATACCCAAGAATGTGAAAGAAGCACTTGATCATCCTAGATGGCGACAAGCTATGAATGCAAAAATGCATGCTCTTGATCACAGTAATACTTGGGAGCTGGTGTCGTTTCCCCCGGGAAAAAAGGCGGTTGGTTGTCGATGGGTGTATGTAATTAAAGTCGGCCTTGATGGTGAAATTGATCGGCTTAAAGCTTGACTTGTTGCAAAAGGTTACACTCAGGTTTATGGTTTAGATTATTGTGGCACTTTCTCTCCTGTAACCAAGATGACTACTATTCGACTCTTCTTTGCCATGGTCATCATTCATCACAAGCCACTTCATCAATTGGATATCAAGAATGCCTTCATACATGGTGATCTTGAGGAAGAAGTTTATATGGAGAAACCTCTTGGGTTTGTTGTTTAGTGAGAGTCTGGTATGGTATGCAAATTGCAACGATCTCTGTATGGCCTCAAGTAATCACCACGTGCTTGGTTTGGACAATTTAGCTCCATTGTTCAAAAATTTGGGCTAAAACACATTGAAGCAGACCATTCAGTTTTTTACTATCATTCTTCTCTTGGGAAATGTGTTTACTTAATAGTATATGTTGATTATATTGTCATTATAGGAAATGATGTTTTTGGAATATCCCAACTGAAAGAGTATTTGTGTAGATATTTTCAAACCAAGGATCTTGGAAGTCTCAAATACTTCTTAGGCATTGAAGTAACACAATCAAAAGATAGAGTTGTAATCTCCCAAAGGAAGTATGTTTTTGATATATTACAAGAAATATGCATGATTGATTGCAGACCGGTAGACAATCCCATGGACCTAAACCAAAAATTAAGGACATAAGGTGAATTATTTTCTGATCCATAGAGGTATAGGAGGCTAGTTGGAAAACTGATTTATCTAACTATTACAAGGCCAAATTTGTCCTTTGCAGTTGGAGTGGTTAATCAGCTCATGCAGGCTCCATGTGTTGACCATTGCAATGCTCTCATTCGCATTCTAAGGTATGTCAAAAAGGCTCTCGGGCAAGGATGTTATTGAAGATAAATGAAGCATTCGGGTCCCTGGATATTGTGATGTAGATTGGAAAGGTTCGCTTATTGATAAATAGTCTACTACATGATATTGTGTTTTTTTGGGAGGAAACATTATTTCATGGAAAAGTAAGAAACATAATGTAGTAATTTGATCAAAAACTGAAGCCGAGTATAGGGCGATGGCATCACTAACATGTGAACTTATATGGGTGAAACAATTCCTTAAAAAGCTTAACTTTTATGACATCCATACTATGAAGATGTATTGCGATAATCGAACTACTCTCCACATTGCATCAAATCCAGTGTTTCACGAGAGGACTAAACATATAGAAATTGATTATCATTTTGTTTGTGAAAAGTTGTTGACTAAAGAAATATGTACTAAGTTTGTTGGGTGAAACGATCAACTCGCAAATGTGTTGATCAAGTCATTAAGGGGTCCTCGAATTGAGTTTATTTATTCCAAGCTTAGTACATACAATTTGTATGATCTAGTTTGAGGGGTAGTGTTAGAATATTTATTCTATTTATCATCATTATATTATGTCTAAAGTTACCCTATTTATCATCGTTATATTGTGTCTAAGGTTACTCTATCATCATTATATTATGTCTAGGGTTAGTCTATTTATAATATACTTTTGTACGAAAACTTTCTTATATATAGGATGAGAATGAGAGGGATCTTTGGAGCACTCAAGAATTATTTTATAGTTTGAATATTAAGTATATGTAACAAAATAATGAAAATTAATTTTTCAAATGTTTTTCACATATTTTTTTATACTTTTTTTTTACCTCTTTTTTTATTTTTATCTTTATTTTTATATTTAGTTTATAATTTATATAAGAATGAAAAATGTTGAAATTATTTTATTATATGATTATAATAGTTAAATTTTTTTATAACTTCTGTTTTATTTATTTTATATTTTAATAATAATTTTGTATTGTGATAATAATATAATTTTTTAAAATTTATCTATTATTATTATAAAACATATAGAAATATGTTTGCTTGTATAGTGTGGATTTATTTATTGTCATATAAATAGATTTTTAATCTATAAATTATTTTCAAAAGTTATGTTTGATCTTTAAATTAATTATAGACTTATTTCACTTAACTATAATATATTTTGTATGTATAATTTTAGAGAATTAATGTTTTACTTTATTCTTATATAATACAAATTCAAGTAGATATATTATTTAATTTAAAGACCAACTATAATTTTTAAAAATAATTTTAGTGTGAAGAACCTTTTTAACCTTCATTTATTTGTATATATATTTGAATATTAATGGAGTGGAGATTATTTGTGGGAAAGAAAGGACACATGCATAACAACATAGTGCACAATCTTGTAATAAAAGAAAGAAACCTAACCCGTGAAGAACCAAAATAAAAAATAATATTAATTATTTTTATTATTAATATTAAAAGATTAATATTAAAAGAAATAAGATTTCTCCCATTTATCACTGTCTGCGTGAGTGTGAATCTGGAAAGAAAGGGAAGAGGGAAGGAGATTGTGGATCCGAATTGCTGTTAGGGTTTTAAAGGATTTTTCCTTTTACTTCAATGGCCACGCCCTTTCCCATTCCAGTTACCGCAGCGCAGGTTCTTCTTTCTCTTCTTTTTCCTCTTTTTCTACCTCACACATTCATGTCAAATAGAATCACGTATTTTCTGTTTTGTGTTTTGTACAGGTTGGAACATACTTCGTGGGGCAGTATTACCAGGTGCTTCAGAGTCAACCGGAGTTCGTGCACCAGTTTTATTCGGATGCCAGCACCATGCTCCGGGTCGATGGCAACACCAGGGAAACAGCCGCGGCAATGCTTGTAATTTACAGTTCTCTTTTTTTTGTTTTGTTTTTGGTTTGAGTTTTGTTAGTTTTTGCTATAGTGTTAAGTGAAATGAGTGGTTTGTTAGACTGTGAGGAGGAAGGAAGGAAGGGTTTTGTAGTCAATTTTGCTAGAGGAAATCGCTTGGATGCATAAAATTGTGAGTTGCCCTAATTTTAGTTGTAAGATGCCATAAAAGTAAGAAAATTCAAAATGAGTCTTTATGTTCTCAATTAGTTCCAAAGCTTAACTACTTATTCATTTTAGTGGCAAATTGTACCTTCAGTCCAATTTGGGTAGTCACCCAAAAGATAAAATGTGGATGAAAAGTTTGGTGACTTCCATTGGGAGATAGAAGTTATTGCTGAGGATGAGAAGAGGGAATTTGTGTGGTGATATTTGTATCACGGTTATGAAAGATTTTTGTGGTTATCTACTTGTTAGTATAGTGGTGATCAACCGGGGATCTTAAGATTATGGAGCAGATGTTTTTGAATTGAAATCATTAAATTGGGTAAGTGTGGGTGTCACGGAGAATTTGTGGTTAAACTTGATAAAAAATAGTCATTGGGAATTTGATGCATGCTGGTAGGATTTCTTTATTGATGGGTAACTTCTTGAAATGATTACGTATCTCGTTCTGGGAATCAATGTGGTCTGGTAGTGCAGTTACACTATTTTATATGATTACAAAATTATGAATGATATGGCTTTAATGCCTGGCCTGGATTAATATGCACATGGTTCTACTTGTTGCTGCGATACCAGAAATTTTTTACTGATAGCTTCTTTGAATATTGATGAGAGCAACCAGAGGGTCTGGAAGATGAGGGAGAAAGATTTGAAGTTGCCATAGAACTTACGAGGCTTTTGATACCATTTTAGAGAAGGAACTTCAGAAACATCGATAGAGAAAAGAGAGAAAGAATAACTCTCTAAATTCCTTGTTTTTAATATACGAGAGAGTTACAACATGAGAATTGATAGAGATAATCAACAGTTATAAATACAGATGACAAGAAAATAACTAAAGTATTCTAATTACATCAAACTAAAACTTTTAACTGAACTAACTCCCTCGGAGGTAGTTGAATAACTGCTATATAAAATATTCACAGCTCTAGTCTTGATGAATAAGAGACTGAGCATGCTTAGTATTTCTAATTTGGCTTGTTTATCCACATGTTATATAAGTTTTCTTCCTAATGTTACATTAGATATTTGTGATATGAATGTATGAAACATTTTATCATTCTAGTTTATTCCTAGCATTTTATTCCATTATATTAAGTCCTTGATTGTTTGAAAGGACCTGGCATTATCTGTAATTGTTTATGGCTTATGCATGTACAATTGTTAATATTGCTCCATTTTCCCTAGAACTAAAAATACTTTTCCAAGTGCAGCAAATCCATGCCCTAATTATGTCACTTAGTTACACTGGAATTGAAATCAAGACTGCACATTCTTTAGAGTCTTGGAGTGGTGGTGTTCTTGTGATGGTTTCTGGATCTGTGCAAATTAAGGACTACAACCATAGGAGGAAATTTATGCAGACATTCTTCCTTGCCCCGCAAGAGAAAGGCTTTTTTGTGCTCAATGATATTTTTCATTTTGTTGAAGAGGATCAAGTTCACCCGCAACAAGCAGTTTTGCTACCTCAGAGCAATCATGATTCGCAGTTGAATACTTCAAGTGCAATCAATAAGCCAGGTAAGTTCTATACCAGATTGAACTCTTGTAAATGAAGGTGCTGAGTTGTAAGGGCAAAACTGCCATTCTAATGGGATCAATTTAGTGTAGGAAAAAATATCCACGTTATTGTTTGATTTGAGTGTTGGCAGTGCAGATGTAGGAGTTTATCTAGGTTTTGTAGAGTGAAAAATTCATATTGCTTAGAATTTGAGTTTGAGTCTAACTCAACTTTACGAAACCAACTTGTGAGATAAAGTTTGTCCCGATTTGTGTATTCTTTGAGTCAATGTGGGATTTGAATTTTCTCCAATGTACACCCTTTCACTTCCAACAATGTTGAGCTTGAGCTTGAACCCTGCAAAAACTGGCTTTAGAGGTTTAGGGTTGCCCCATACCTATTTACCTTTTTTTCAGGCTCTATTTGCAGTCAATGTGAGACTTGTGCTTTTTCCAATATGACTTATTGTGGCTATAAATGTTAGAAGTTATATCAGTGTGATGTTGTGCCTCCTAGTCTTACCTGATCTTTTATGTGAATTATAGATGAAATGATGAGATTGTTTCGAATATATGTTAAAAGTATCAGTAAAATGGTCTATAGTTGTTTGCTTGGACAAACTCCTTCATAAAGAGTTGTAAGAGAAAAAAAATAAGAAAAAGTGAAATGAGTTTATCCATAAGTTAAAATTAGCTTATGAATAAGATAGTTTGTAGAAGCTATAGGGTGTGGCTTCTCAAACATTTCAGTTGGAAATCCTAGCTGCATAAACTATCTTTTGGACAAGCAAATCCGTTTATTATTGTCACCAATTCTATTTGCTACACTGTTATCTGTTGCAACTGCTACAACCAGTATTATCAGTTTGACGATACATAAAAGACACTTGTTCGTTCAAATTGATTGATAAAACTGTTTCTTTTCTGGTTAATGTAGTTTTTTACTTTATAAAGTTGTCAGCTGTCAGTGAAACATCAGTACAAACCTCATTATCTTTGATGATAAGTTTTTTATATTTTTGAAAAAATAAACAGGTTTTACTTTAAGAAAAAATCTGATAAGTAGACAATTTGGGTGATTATGTGATATTAATTATTCTCAAATTCATATGTTTTTAACTTTTTAGTAATTTAGAGCCATGGATTTTACAGTATCCAACTACCTTCTGGGAGGAGATATTCAGGCTAGGGACTATGTTGCTACAAATGAGGTAAAAGAAAACGGTGTAGTTGATAATTATGGATTTTCAGAGCAAAGATTGCAGCGGGGCCCTGATTCTGAGCATATTAGGGAGGATACTGCTGTTGAAGAGTCAAATGGTTCACTTCAGTCTTCGGTGACTGCCGTCCAAGACCATGTACCTGCTTCTCCTGATCAACCTGCTGGGGAGCCCCAAAAGCACACTTACGCTTCCATCGTATGCACTGGCTAACTATTATATTAATTTCCAAAATAATGTTTTCTTTTGGAATTCTGTTATGACATTAGAACTGACAATGTTATGGACTGTTGGAAGTTACGGGTTGCTAAAGGACAATCTACACCATCTGTTGCTTCTCAACCCTCTCATAAGAATGTCTCCCCTTCAGAATGGGATCAAGCTCCACAAAGTAGTAGTCAGCAACTGCCAACGACTGCTTCGACAAATGCATTTGAAAGGTCTGAGACTGATGCAGTGGAGGAGCTTCCTGTAACAGAAGATGAAGGTTACTATGTGTACTTGTTGAGAATTAATTAATTATTCTGTCCATTTATTATTTAATTACTGGTATTCAGCACATCTTCATGGGTCATTGCTTGATAAACTAATAAGTTAGTTTGTTTAAAGACTGTTTCATGTAGTATTTATCAAGTATTCGTAACTATCAATAATCTTGGTCTGCTTGGAATTGCTTTCAGATGAAATCAAGTCTGTTTATGTGAGAAACTTGTCCCCTACCGTGTCTCCATCTGAAATTGAAGAGGAGTTCAAGAATTTTGGTAGAATCAGGCCTGATGGTGTTGTGATTAGAAGTCGCAAGGTTTATACTCCTCATTTTCACATAACTACTAATTATGGTTTTGAGTCTAAACTTTTCACATGTATTCAGGATGTTGGTGTTTGTTATGCATTTGTTGAATTCGAAGATATGACAGGCGTTCATAATGCAGTCAAGGTTTGGATTTGCTTTTAAATATTAAGTTTGGGATGTGCATTATTCATGAATTGTCATGGGTAATGTGCACCTTAACCCAAAATTAATACTGAACATGCTACTTGGTGTCAAAGAATCTAAAATCATGATTGTTTATATTTGCAGACAGGATCTGTTCAGATAGCAGGAAGACAAGTATACATTGAAGAAAGGAGACCAAACAGTAACATCCCTTCTCGAGGAGGAAGTATGATTTTCTTAATCTTTTAATTTTTCTTCTGTTTATTTTTTTCTTCCAAGTTCGTCATCATGAATGTCCCCAACATATTGGTTATAACATGGTAAAATGATGAATCTGTTTCCACTTTTGCTAATGGAGATATGAGTTGATGGTACTGGTAAAATATTCTCATGTGACCTGCCTTTTTAACAAAGGAAAATTTAGCAGTGATATGCCAAAATTTTATCTCGATGACATTGGGTTCCTGTGATTTCTTATAGTTCTAATATGTCACGACTCAATGTTTGGTGACTGCTTCATCTGACATTGACAAAGATATGTTAAATTTTGTTTCGGCCAACCTCATGCTTCATTCTGTGTTTCATAAATTATCACAATGATCTACACAATTTTTTACTAGCAATATTTTATGTACCAATATAGTTCCAGAGAGGTGCATGGCACCCTCCATGTTTTTTCCACATAATTCGATATTTTTAAGCTACTTTTTTTCTTCTTCTCTTACGTCATACTCTCTTTCAATGCATTATCTATCATCAGGACGGGGTAGAGGCAGAGGTAGTTATCAGTCAGATGCACCAAGAGGGCGTTTCAATTCAAGGAGCTTTGGCAGAGGAAATGGTCAAGATGGTGGTGATAGGGAGTACAGCAAATCGAAAGGAAATGGTTTCTATCGACCGAATCCTCGCCAAGAGAGGGGAAATTCAGGGCATCATCAAGTACCAAGAAATGGGCAGAACCTTGCTGAGTCCTGAGTCAACAGATAACTTCTGCTAGAGAGTCCAATTTTGGGTCCACATATTTCAACTAAATAGTCAACTGCAGTAGATTAGACCAAATTTGATATTCTTCATGTCTTAAATTAAGTGTTAAGGGAATATGGATGGGATAATTTCGTTTTTTATTGATAAATTTTGTTCAAGGGGCTTCGTGTTTCATTTATTTCTCCATGAATTCGATGTTTAGCTGGAAATGTGTTTAAAACATTTGACATTTATTTATTCCTAATTGAAATTGGAAATTAGTTTTGTTAACAGTTCTTTGATATTTAATTGTTTTAACAAGATTGGTGGATCAAATTTTCTCGTTTGTATAGGGCTTTTAGCATCTGGCCTTTAGGCTTACACTCTATTCTGCCATGTTATTGTCCAGGGTTTTCCTTTCTGCATTTCCATGGATTCTTCCTGTACCTTTACAGGGTTTAGGGTTTACCTGGGCAATGCAAAAAGTACTCTTTAATGCGATTCATTGGAAAGATTCTAGATTTGATTGATCCGAAAGGTTCAGATTATACAATTCTGAAAGTTAAAATTTTGGGTATTGTATTATGAATTGCATAATGTACAACTTTTTATTTTGAATATTGTCCAACATTTTCAGTTATATAATTTAGACTGTATTGTTAGATTGTATAGTCCAAAAATAATTCATAGTTATAAAAATATTTATAATATATTTTTAAATTGTTTGCATAATCCTAGGAACAAAAAGGGGGGTAGAGTAGGTTTTTGAATAAATAATCCCTAGTGTGATGAAGGAAGATGAACAAAAGGGGATAAAGTTTGTAACCCTAACAATGATATTTTGATATTTTTTTTTTCAACATTTTAACGTTTTTTTATCTAAAATTATTTCACAATTAATAATAATAATCATAAATATTAATATAAACTAATAACATAATGACACGTAAATAGTATTAAAATATTGATAAAAAAATATTTTCAAAGAATCATTGTACGTTTGTTTTAAGTTAATTCACTATCTATTCAGACTGCTAGGCACAATTGTGTTTATAAAGGAGATAATATAATCTAAAATACAATTTTTAAGGCCAAATATTTTGATGTTATATAGTTGGTGTTTCATATAGGTTTGGAAAAAGTAAATTTTGAGTTAGGAAGTTTGTCGTCTTTAAATTTAAACTTTTAAATTAAATGTAATTTATGATTTACTTTTGTTCTCATCACTGCATAATATATAATTAATTGCGGTTAATCTGCTTCTAACTTAAACAAATATAAGTATTAAAAATATATAAAATTAACATTGGTTAAATGAATAATAATCTTAATATTTATTTTTTTATCGACTGCCGACGTTAACTTGTTTGCTTGTAATATGTGTTAATATCGGTTAATTTATTTATTTTTAATATTTATTTAAATTAGTGTTTGTTTAATTTCCACTGACTTAATAATTTTTAATATTTATTTAGTTAAAGTCAAAATTGATTTTTTTGTTTTTAATATTTATTTTAGTTAGTATTTATTAAATTGACATTATCACAAATATTTATTTATTAAAAAATATTTATATTTTATTCCTTTTTGATAATTATTTGTGTGAACTGGAGTTAACCCATTCTAATAAGTTACAATATGATCGACATTAATATTTAAAAACTAAATTATGAACGAAAAATTCAATACCATAATTCACTTATTTGTGAAGATAATTAATTTCATCTTAAACTATCATCATTTTGCCATCTCTGAGCCAACTATGTTGCTAACCAATAAACTCATAGTTGTACATATAACGTTTACTATATATGTCACAAATAACAACACAGTTAAACACAGAGTTGTAGAAAGTTGTGACATTTTTAAACACAAAAAGCATGATTTGTAATGACACAATTTCAAGTCCTACAACATACCTTTTACTAACAAACTAATCCTGAAATAGACCGAAATCATAAGAACAAAAATTTCCACATCATGATTCCTAGAAAAAGGGAACAAATTAAGGTTGTAAAACTTTCGAACACCACTGTGATTTGCTGTGGTTAGTACAACAAATTGTTCTCTTAGTCACAAAATCGCTTATTTCTTTTCCATTCACCTTCACGAAACTCACTCACCATCTTCTTTCTTTCCAAAGCACTTTGATTTCAATTTTCCCATTGATTTTGTTGATGCGATTTGATTGTCCTTGCTAACAGTGCTATCATGTCCAACATTTTAGCATGTTTCCAACTCCTAGAACTCAATGTCATATCTGCACAAGACTTGGCTCCTGCAGGTCGTTCCATGAGGACCTATGCAGTGGCATGGATTGACCCAGATCGCAAACTTTCCACTCGAGTTGATTCTCACGGCGGAACCAACCCAACTTGGAATGACAAGTTTGTCTTTCGAATTGATGAAGACTTTCTGTATGATGAAAAGTCTGTGATAACTATTGACATTTACGCTCTTCATTGGTTTCGAGACATTCATGTGGGCACTGCTCATGTTCTCTCCAGTGACATTCTTCCACCACCTTCACAACCTCAACCCCAGAGAAACACTTACACACCCACAGGAATGAGATTCATGGGGCTTCAAGTTCAAAGACCCTCAGGTCGCCCCAAAGGAATTTTGAACATTGGTGCTGCTAGAATTGACAGTTCCATGCGCAGCATGCCTCTTTACATGCAAAACTCCCCAATAGTTCGATACAGTCAAGATGATCATGATCAACCAAAACGTCAAGCCAAGCCAGAGCTTCGACGCTCAAAAAGTGATTCCAGCTCAATGCTTGGCTCAGAAATGGTAGTTCCCGAGCCTCAAGCCAAGACCAAAAGGGGGAGGGCAAGTTCTCAAGTTCTCGCTTCAGAAATAAGCTCCAAGAAGAGTAAAAAGAAAGCTAGCTCCATATTAAGTGCTACATTCATGAAGGGAACCCCAAAAGATGGCAAATTGGGTAGAAAGAAGACTAAAGCAAGAGGCCATGACTCACCAAAGAACTTCAATGCAATGGTAAATGTTGATTACCCAGTAAAGTCCACGCCCAAGCGCCAGTTTCAAAACTCTCCCTTTCCAGCCAAGTCTTATAATAACAACAACAATTACGTAGGCAGTGTGAGAGCCACCCCATTGCATGCCTTTGCTAATGCAGACACGACAATGGAATATGGAACCCCGTACCGCTCCAACTTGGGTTGTCGTCCTTTTATGACGGACTCTGAATTAGGTCCGTCAGCTTCGGAGGTGGCGGAGGTGGTGGCGAGACTACCAATGGAGGAGGGGGAGAATTCTACGGAGGGAGGGTGGAGCTTCGATGACGGAGCCGAGGGCCTGCAACCTAAGGTGGAGAGGTGGCAGACGGAGTCCAATGTCACGGGGGCAAGCAGAAAAGGGAAACATTCACGAAGGCATGCAGATGGGTCAAATGGGTTGTTCTCTTGCTTCAGTGTAATATGTGGAGTTGAGTGCTCCATTGTTTGCGGTGGGGGCGGCGGCGGCAAGAAGCATCGCCGGCGGCGGGTTCAAGCAGTGGACAATGAAAGCTTTCTATCAGAAGAGGAGGCGTATTGAGGGGTGCATGCTTGCATGACTGATCGAACATGGAGATGAGAAAATTATGTGAGAATTGAGTAAACTCAATCTTCTTTATTCATTGTACTTTTTATGTTTATTTTAACCTGATTCTTTTGTACTCCATTGTGTTTCTAATGAATTTCACGTTGCAAATCATATGATCTTTGTTTACTGATGTTGCAGAATGCATTTTTAGATTTTGATGATGGTGTTTACTTTTGGATTTTGAGGGTGGTGAATATTTTGTGAAAAAAAAAAAAAGGTGATTTATTATATCGTATGAAGTAGAACAAAACTTAGAGTTAGTATAAGTTATTATTGTTCTCCAATCAAATTAGAAGTTTCACTTAACGATTTTCTTTCTTCTCATATTACTGATATGAAATTCTAACTGAAAAAAATACCATAAGAATCTTATTCATACAATATCTTATTTTGTCAAGTGAACAATCCAAAGGTAAAACTTTTACAAAAAGTAATGAAGGTCCTTCTACTTTCAAGAACAAACTCTTAATTCAGTAAATTTCAAATTTGAACTTGTATGTTAATCTGAGTTTATCTACCCACATATATGAGTAACTATCAAGATAAACTTGGAACAAACAGAAAAGATTTACTAAAAGCTGGATTGACAAGAAAATACATATGAAATCGGTCATTCTAGTAGCTGCAACAACAATGAGCATGCTATACTCAACAAGCACAAGATGAGTCAATCTTCTTTGACATCTACCACAGTGCCAATTTCATAGAAGTTACATAAAATTTCTTCAGCCAAAAAATACTAATGGATTTGTGATCCTGCTGGTATTACCTCGGGGCTAGAGAATTCATAAATAACCAAAGTGTATAATAGAATGAGGTGTAACAACTTCCTACTGCAAAAACTCTCTAGGATCAGTAACATAACCAGTCAATGCAGATGCAGCAGCTGTATATGGCGAAGCCAGATATATTTGACCTTCCTTGTGTCCCATTCGGCCCGGGAAGTTCCTATTTGTAGTTGAAACACAAACCTGCACAACCAGAATGTAAACAATAGGGTAAATCATTCAGATTCTCAATATCATCACTTGGGTAGAAAGCATATAAATGCAATCATACAACAAAGGAGAAACCATTTAATCACATGGCATAACATAACAGTATCACTTGCTTAAATATTCAGAAGCATACAGCTTTATGATATACAAAAATCTAGGGTTAAATATGCTTTTAGTTCCTGAAGTTTCACTGATTTTTGGTTTTAGTCCCTGCATGAAACATTGATGGCATTTAGTCCTCGTAGTATGGAAACATGTACGTTTAGTCCCTAATATTGGACGGTGTTAATTTTTTTGATGAGATGACTAACGACACTGCCACCTCATCACTGTCCACTGCCTGCCACGTAGTTTTATTTTAAATTATTTTAGATGAGAAAAGTAGTGAGGGTGAAAAGTGAAGGTGAAAAGTAGCAAACAACAAAAGACAGAAAACTGCAGCTATTAACGCTGGCCTCACCCATGATCTGCGAAAACTAAGGTTTCCCATCGAAGAAAAGAACAGCAAGGTCGATGGTTTCGTCCAACAACAAGAACTGAAGCTGCAGTTCGGGTCTTTGCCCACGGTTGCATACTCTGTATCTGAAGTTTCTCCCAATGTGGACTCGTTGCTCAATTTGAAGTTCAACAGAGGGTACAACAGGTTCGACAGGAACTTGCATGTGGATCACCCCAGTTCTAATTCCAGTGGGAATGTGGTTCTTCAGGGTAATCATGATGTTGTTACAGGGAAAGAAGAGGACTTGAGGGTTATACGGCTAGTGGGTCATTTTCTCATGAGGCTAGTAGGGTTCCACCACAGAAATAGAGGGAAGGGTTTGGAGGGTAGGAAAGATGGTAGGGTGGGGGGTGGTGAAATGGGTGGGGGTGGAGGTAGAATTGAGAATTTGTATGGTAAGAGGGAAGGTGTGAGAATGGTTTCTGGTGAAAGTGAAAAGTACCAAACAACAAAAGATAGAAAACTGCAGCTGTGTTTGTGGCAGGAAAATGAGAACTGCAATGAAGTCCTATGCTTGTAGTCCCTAAAGTTTTAGTGGCAGGCAGTGGGCAGTGGGCAGTGTACAGTGGTGAGGTGGCAGTGCCGTTAGCCACCTCACCAAAAAATTAACGCCGTCCAAAATTAGGGACTAAACGTACATGTTTCCATACTACGAGGACTAAATGTCATCAATGTTTCATGCAGGGACTAAAACCAAAAATCAGTGAAACTTTAGGGACTAAAAGCATATTTAACCCAAAAATCTATAGAACTTCAAGATATATAATATGATTGCATTGCATGTACTAGATAGCCACCATAAAAATTAAAGTATATTTTAGCCTAACCATTTTAGGCTTCTCTGATACTGTGTCAAATACAATTCTAGAAAAGTTTTTTTTTTTTTCTTTCTTTTTAAGTACCCTTTTGTAACGAAGAAAGACCAAAATAGATATTTTACCGAAGCTGATTAGAGAGACTTCTAATCTTAATGAAATGAATTTTTTTAAAAAGTTGTGTCAGACAGCCCTAACTTTGTATTCTCACCCAACTTTCTGCATTATTTTCAAGCTAGAAACAAGTTTCTACTTTTAAGGAATTTGGTTTTGTTTTACAAATTACAGATTTTAAGCTAAATGTCAACTGTCAATCGATTGTAAAATAAAAATTACAAATTATTTGTAACATTGTAGTTAGTATTGCACAGCTCACATGATGATTCACCCGATTCAGTGCCATGACAGGTCAGTGCCAATATTTTCAATTCCATCAATGTAATAAGGATAATTGTAACATAGGGAGAATTTGAACTACACTTGTCAATTGCAAGATGGTGGGGAAGTAGGGAACTTGCCTGAGGTTCATTCATGCGTGCATAAGTATCTTTTGGGCCACCCAAACAAGCACCACAACTAGGACTAGCTGGTGTGTCACACCCAGCTTCTTCAAATATCTGTGAGCAAGTCTTACCACCAGATCCAGGAACTGGGATGCTGTATACGTCCATCCAAACCTGAAATTTCATTGATAGATACAAGTTGGAAAATAGTCAACTAGCATGATTTCCCAATAGAACTTTATTAATAACTGTACATCAACTGATGAAAATATACAAACATGAGCTTTTTTTCAGACCTTTTGGGTAGCAGGCACAAGAAACGTGGGAACTTTGACCTTTTTACCCTGCAGATTCAGACATTTTCTACGTTAGGGGAAGTAGTTCTAGGATTCATGTTGGAAATAATAATAGTTAATGGACTTGGGAAATAATATGTTTACATATCAAAATGACAGTCCTCATGGGTACTAGTGATTAGAAAGTCACATGCAATTAACAACTGTAGCCTAAGAAATAGTCTCCACCAAGTCTATCAAAATCCTATATGTATATGGATATTTTGCATAACACATGTAACACATTCTATTGAATAAGATAGCACATAATCCCATTCTAAATTATCGCTATAAAATAATATTAAGTTACCTCTCTTTCCTTTCCCCTTAAATTTAAATAATTCATGGGAGAGACATAGGCACAAAGGTCACAAAAAGGCTGGTAAATTCTATCAGCAAAGCAAGATAAAATACCATACAAGAAAACACGATGACCAGTCCCATACATTTTAGGATATAAATTGGTTATGCCATACTAACAAATGAAAATAATAGTAAAAAAGTCTAGGACTAGCTAGAAAAGCTTCCAGTAATATCTTATCATAATTTAATATCTTCTATGACATAAATTAAATTATAGATATACAATAGGAAAATATGATGCTTACTGATGCCAGAAACACTTTTGCTGCAGCAATGAAATCCTCTGTTTTCCCACCTGTACAAGATCCTATATATACTCTGTTAATCTTCACGTCCTTGCACTCTCTTGCAAGAGCACGGTTATCAGGAGAATGAGGCTGCAACATTTATGAGCATAATATTAGCCAAGGAACCTAATGGCAGGAGCATATAATAACAACACATGCATAGAAAATAAATACAGTACAAAAAACCTCACTGGAAATGCAAACAAAGACTAACCTTGGCCACCACTGGCTCCAATTTTGAGACATCAAATCTATACTCTGAGAGAAATCTAGAAAACAACAAAAAAAGGGTGTTACTAATAGATAAACCTGATTACCAATGAATACTATTTCTGCAGCTAAATCAAGTTTTTCTCCAGTACAAAGATTATAGACATTTTTTCCTTCCCCAAGTTTAATTCATAAGGGACGCAGGTTAAAATTATTTGTTAGAGATCACACATGGACTAGAAATATAATCATGTTATAAGTAGATGCAAACCTCACCTACAATCCGATTTTGTAAGGTTTAATAAGTTCACTTTCTAAAATGGTATAAAAATGCATTATGACTAGGTTTATTAAACTTATTGCGTCACCCACTTTTAGACCAATTATCGAACCACCAACAAATATCTAAACTCTCATTCCCTAACATAAGAGACTGTGTTGTAGATCCCACATCAATTAGGGATATAATCATATTATAGTATATAAGTAGTTCTAAGAGTGTTAACAAGCAAAATTCATGCATCAAAGCTTGGTTTGATAAATTGAACCCATATGTATCTTGAGAATCCAAGGGGGTGATCATAACTAGATCTATATAGCATGCCAATTTCAATATAACATTGCCAAGAAGCAGCTATCATAATCATAACACACCAAAACATAAGGATAGCAAATAGCTAGTCTTATACTTTCTTCATGACTACCATATCATCCTCATAAGATGAAGCATTTTCTTCGTAGAATCCCCAAAGTCAATATGAAATCCAAAGTTGTTCTCCCCACAAAGTGAATATCAATTCCTTTACTCATACTCCAATGACAAGATAAGAGTATGAAAATCTTTAACTATACTATACCCATATTGAAAAGTCGATATGAAACAACAGCATAAGCTTTTACCATGTTGATAAAGCGTGAAAGAAGAGACACGATGATAGGTTCTTAATCAAGAACCTATGAAAGACACCCTTCAACACTCACATACAACCCACAGGTATACTGAATAGCCTCTGTTATTCACTAGCAATCAATGGATACTGAATGTAGAGAGCTTAACCTCCCCCAATCAGGACCAACAAGTTCTTGACAAAACAAATGAATTCACTAACTACTCTCCAATTCCAACTGATTCCCCTTTATATACATGATCCCCTCACCCGACCCTCCTAACTGCCTTGGCAGTTAGGTTGTGTAACTGTTTTTCTCCTATTATATACCAGTAGAGGCCTAACAATACCACCCTCCTCCGAAACAACCTTATCCCCAAGGTTTAAGTCAGGGTACTGTTCCTGAAATTCAGCGGACAATTCCCTCCGATCTTAGTCAATGTTGAAGAAGAAAGACCAAGCAACGAGTTCTCCTGCAATGAGTTCTCCTGCAACGAGTTCTCCTGCATAGGTTCGAAAGAGAACCTTCCAAGGAACTTAGCCACGCAGCCACCATGGGGACCAAAGTTATTTTTGAGACAATTGTTGATGTACATGCAAATAACAGAAACAATATTAGCAACCCCAAACATAGGAACCAGCCATGATGTCCAATGGGTATCAGCTTTGTAAAGATTAAAAGACTCATGCTCAGTGTAGTTTTCCTCTGTTTTGTTGTTCTTGGTTCTCCCACCACCAGTCTCAAGATCTCTTCTGACCTTAATTATTTTTCTCTCAATCAAACCCAGTTTCCAAGTCTCAATTTTTTTCCTGTAATGATGCTTTATATCACAAAGTGGAGGCAAACTTTCTCTCTCCCGGAACACAAGGTAGTGCGCCTGCAGCACTGCTCTGAGCCCCACTTTCTGCCCCTTTGTCAACTCACCAGTCCACTCACCAATCCACTCACCGCATGCCTCCTGCTCCACTACGTCCACATTCCACACTAAAACCCATGACCCAGCTCCCGCCGTTTCCCTAGCTATCTTAGATGAAGCTATGTCTCCCCTTATATTGACCTTCTCGCCCTCCACGACATACTTCATAGGCCTCTCCTTCCAATTGATCAACATTTCTCCTAACTTTGCCAACCATGCAATACCCAAGATGACATCTACTCCTAGCTCAAACACATAAAATTCCTCCTCGACGATGGTATTCCCCAAATGTATCCTCACTCTCTCGCTACGTCCGCTCGTCGTTCTTCTGTGTCCATCACCGAGGCTCATGGTGTATTGGGACGTCTCGGTCATCGGCAGCTTCCATTCTTCCGTCACTCTCCGGCTGATGAAATTGTGGCTGGCCCCACTGTCAATGAGGACCACCACCTTCCGTTCTCCAATTACTCCTGTCAGTTTCATGGTTTTTGGAGTTGTCAGCCCCTCCGCCGAACACGCCAACAGCTCCATGGGTTTCGCTTCCTCAACTGGGTATTCGGTCGACTCTTCCTCCTCATCCTCCACCAGAAGCAGAACGCATAAACTCTTCTCCGAACACCGATGGCCTGGTGCAAACGGAACCCCGCACCGAAAACAGTGGTCTTCTTCCCGTCTTTTTAGAAATTCTGGATAAGGTAAATTCCTTACCGTTCGGTTTCTATTGTCCTGACCGTTCGGTCTGCGACTGGCCTCTGACCCATCCATATCATTCGGTCCTGCTCCACTCTCTACCAACAGCTGCTCATCCGCCACCTTCTTTGTTCGGTCCTCCAAAATCTTGGGGTCTTGTACAAACTCGTCCACCGCCCCCTTCCGTTTGAATGTCGCCGACCGCTCAATGACTTCAAACCATCCCAAGAACGATTCTTGGCTTTCTCCTTCCAGGCTCTGACCCAGAAACCCGCACTGCCCTCATGCTCATGCACGCGAGTCGCACTTTCTCCTCCTCCGCTGCTCCTCGAAGTTCGAAAAATATCTCTGCGTGATGGATCTAGTTCAGGGGATCGATCCCCTCGAAGATGGGTAGCGTCACCTGTTTCCACCACTGTTTCTGCCCCTCTGGTTGATTTCCGACCCCTCTTCCTTCGTCTTCCTCCTCTTCCCGCCGCTAATTCTCATTAACGGAGCTGTCGTCGGATTGCCCGTCGTGCTGGTTCGTCTGCGTCCTGAGTACCCTCATTATCTGCTGCACGTCCCGTCGTATCGCAGCAGTTTCCGCCTTAATCCCTTCTACCGTAATTTCAAGATTCTCCAACCTTCCCTCGGTGTTGCTCGCCATTTCCGTCAATCCCCTCTTTCGATCTAACAGGTCGGACCAAATGATAGGTTCTTAATCAAGAACCTATGAAAAACACCCTTCAAAACTCACACACAACCCACAAGTATACTGAATAGCCTCTGTATTCACTAGCAATCAATGGATACAGAATGTAGAGAGCTTAACCTCCCCCGATCAGGACCAACAAGTTCCTGACAAAACAAATGAATTCACTAACTACTCTCCAATTCCAACTAATTCCCCTTTATATACATGATCCCCTCACCCAACCCTCCTACTTGCCTTGGCAGTTAGGTTGTGTAACTGTTTTTCTCCTATTATATACCAGTAGAGGCCTAACACACGAACTGGCTGGAAAATCACATGTCTCAACTACACACCAAGTCCGGTTTATATAGAAATATTGCTTTAGTATCATAATTACATGATATTCAGTTTCTCAAATAACTAACATCAAATTGATAAGTATCCAATCACTAGGAGAACCCACCCTCAAAAGTTAGCTATTAAAGGAGAAAAACCAAACACTTATGCTCTACCAAGCATCCATATTACACAATGGGAGACTTAAGCACCCCATAATACCCAAGTTCCACAACAAGTCAGTCTACATTATTCTAATAACTCAAATGAAATAAATCTGAAGTAAATGCATAATATTTGATACTCATTCCCAGGGTCTATTTATACTGACTATGGATTTTATATAGTTCACCTTGTCCATCAAAACTTTCAACAGATAGAAAGTATCTTATTAAATACAAAGTTATACAAAAGCATTGAGTTTTCCCGACACTGAATAAAACCAGGAAAAACAAGAATTTAGAAAACTAGAACTACCTTGCTTCCTGGTCGCTATAAACAGGCTCATATGACAGAGATGTCTTGCCCTGCAAAAAGAAATGCAAACAATATTAAAATCAATACTATAAAAGACAGTATGCAAAGGGAATGCAAAATTAAATGGACACTAGACATAGCCACCCATTTCATCAATACAGCAAAACTAAAAGAGATGTATAATTCAGAAGGTAAGATTAATAATTGGAAACCAAACCAATAAAAAAAGAAAAAACATAATACTGTCACTATCAAACGCCAATCAAGATTATCCACCATAGACAAATTACTGCACATTCCTCTCAATGATTCTAAGGTACATCATGATATTGTGATGTTTACCAGATCTTCTAACACCCTCTCAAGCCAAATCTTACTAAGCTTTTAACCTTGTAACAAAAAAAAAATCTTCCACAAAAGAAAATAGCATAAATTCGAAGTGTGAAGCGCGCCCATAAATCAAAGCTAAAAGGGCAACTTGCAGATGCTAGAGCTGACCACTGCTGGAAAGATAACTTAACAATACAGATGCAATGATCATTAGCTTGATTTAAATTTCTCAGGAAGCTATAAATATGGCAAGAACTAAAACTTCACCAAGATAAGTATTTGGAAACTTCAAACATCAAGAAGAAAACAAGAAAACAGAAATCTAGTAATCTTGGAAATTAAATCTTGCAAGGGCACCGTAAGTCATAGCCAACATAAGTTACCATTAGAATGATCATTAATGGAAACATTGGTCATTTCATGCAGGTATGATTATCAGTGGGAATGGGAAGATGACTAACGCACTAAACTCAGCTGGAAAATCAAACACCCAACAAAGACCAATGGCAGAACAGAGGTCAATTTTGAAGAGCCCAAGGTTTTACAAACCCCATACAAAAATCCCATACATCCAATGTGGAACTCGATCCCTCTCTATACAGTGAAATTAGATCATAACATTCTTATATAAATTATCTATTTAATTTGACAAACGAAATTCCAAATTTTGAAAAAACTCAATAGTTGAATGCTAAAAATAGAAGTTATGGAGGATGATGTCATGCTTAAGATACCAGGTTTAGATAAGGAAGAATAAACATAAAGGAGACTCCACATAATAGGACATTGAAATGATATGGTTAATGATGAGGCAATACACAGCACCGACCACTATTAAACTTGTGCATATTACCTAGGCTCCCAATTCTAATCAAATAATGGAAAAGATTAGGAAATTTAATGAAATATGGAAACCACTGCAAAGTGATTATCTAGGAAAATATTTTAGGATACAATCAATATATTAAGACATTTATCATCGACCAAACGGTGCTAAAAATCTTTTCAGAGCCACAATATCAATTTCAGAGAATCTCAGTGGGACAAACCTCGAGATATTTAAATGTAGTACTATCAGCAGGAACAACGCCATTCTTTCCACCAGCTTCGACAACCATGTTGCACAATGTCATCCGTTCTTCCATCTATCCAAGAGGAACAAATTACCAAAACAACAATTACAATCAAAAGAAAAAGAGTTCATAGAATGAAAAAAAAAACATAAGGTTCATTTACTTGTGTTTCTGGTTCCTGTTATAACTTTTTAATTACAAATCCACCAACTGTTTTCAATTGTCTCTCTGTTTTCAAATATTTGTAAAAGAAACATTGAAAATGACTTTTTCTCGGTTATCTGAACAAATCTTTCGAAACAGGAAACAAACTGGGAACAATATAGCAGTTTTGTAATTAAAAAGAAAAAATGGAAATACAAGTAAACGAACTCTTAGTGTTAAATCATAACATAACATCTTGCTCTACATGCTTACAGTTAAACTTTCAACAGTTGTGCCAACAAACTCCATAGCTTTATAGGTTGCACCAGCCACACTTATTTCACCAATAATCTGTAAGGTAAATCATTAACCAATGTAGGATGTAGATTTTATATTTGCCAAATGAAAATAAGCAAACAGTCATAGTCACCTAGTACTATGGTATGTCCAAACCAAAGTACAGGACCAAGGCACTTACTTGCAGAATTAAATCCTTTGAAAGCAAATAATCAGGCATTTCTCCATCCAGTACAAATCTCAAAGTTGGGGGCACCTGCATTTTGAATACAATATATTATGAATAAAAAAATGAGCGTATCAAGTAAAGCAAATAACTTAATAAGCTTATAAGCTAGTTTGACAAACTCAAAAGTGCTTGACAAGTTACTTCAAAGTAACTTATTTTAAGAGTTTTTAACTGATAAGCTACATACAAACTATTTCCTCTAGCTTCTAGCTTGTAACATATAGCTTATTTAATTTTCTTTCTTTAATATCCCTTAGATTTTAATACTTTTCTTCATTGTCCTTAATTCTTCATCCATTATTATCTATTTTCATTATAAGTTGAAGTAACTAATGCTTCATTACATGAAGCTGTGTGAAAACTCACACACAATGAAAATTATATCAAAGACAAATAGTTTAAAATGAGAAATAATAAATTTAAATTTCTGAAAGTAAATAAAAATAAAATTTGCTTAATACTCATCAGATCAACTAGTTTAAATAAAATAATATATCCATATAAAAAAAGCATATATAACTTTTAAAAAATAAATATAAGCACAAAAGAGTTTAAAAAAGAATTTGATTATTTTAAAAAAAAAATCAATAATTGTAATTACATAATATATTTTTGTCTAGAAAACACAAATTTGATTTATATGATAAAACTTATGCAGTTGTAACATTTTTATGACATTTTTACATTTACCATTCAGCTAGTTGTAACAAACACTTCTAATCCAATAAAATAGCTTATCTGGTCAAAGCTTTTAAGTTATGAGCTTATCAGCTCAGAACTCTTAAGTTATGAGCTTATCAGCCAGTTTTGCCAAACACACCCTATCTCTACTATTAACAAATTAAACAAAAAGGTACTATTCCATCCTTGTTCTTGTCCCAAAATATTCAAAGAAATCTTTATTCTGTTTTTTATGTTTTGTTCTCGTAGTATATTCAATTTTTTTGCACTTGAAATGGGAAGATAAGTCTTGGAAATACAGAGCAGCCAAAGAATATGTTTTTTCAAATATTTGAATATTATAAATTATAAATAGTTAAAAGAAAGAGACACAACAAAGTTGGTTGCAAATTCTAATCAGTAATAAGAGAAAAATGACATGAAAAGAGAAAATAAAACACATTAAACATTTAATTCCAGAACTACCAAATATAAAACCCTGTGCTGGAGTTGATGATAAAGGTAAAAAATATATAATGGTTTTGCAGAATATCTTCTATTAAAAACCAAGAGATGTGAGTCTTGAGCAGAAGCTACCTTGAGCAGAAGTTTCCCAGTTCCCAGCACAAAACCGGCATCAGTATTTCCAATCCCTGTAGCAAATTGACCAAATGCTCCAGCAGTACACGTGTGAGAATCAGTACCTAAGAGAACCTGCAGGTAACCGTGAAATTAGAAAAGCAGGAACCAAAGTAATGCTAAACAAATGAACAATACTTCACCAAAGTAAAATTATCTTGTTATACTAAACAAACCTCTCCTGGCCTACAATGACCTTCCTGTGCAAGAGCAACATGGCAAACACCCTTATAGTCTGGATTTGCCTGTAGTTTTATAATCTCAGAGTCAATGTTCTTGGACATTGTGCATTACAAAGCATTTTAAGAATTGAGTCGAACAAATAAAGATTTAAATATAAAAAATATGCATACCTTAAAATTACTAAGATCCTTGATATCATAAAAATATTTTATATTTTGCTCCTGGCAGAAATCTCTTAATATGTCCACATTGCGATTGGCACGTTCATCACTTGTAAATATATAGTGATCAGGTATTATTACAAGCTTTTCACGGTCCCAAACCTTCAAATGAACAACACAATCAGGAAAACACAGAAATAAATAAATAAATAAATAAAAACACAATCAGGAAATCATAGACGTAAAATACACAATCAGGAAATTATAGAAGTTAGGTCTCAGCATGTAACGAGATTAACTGCCAACCAGTACTAGAAAAATTAGAATCACTCTATGAGCCACATAAGTATTAGAACACGCAAGATAATTTTCCAGCAAAGGCAACTTTCAAGGTAAAAGAATCAACAATGTAATGCACATGAACAAGTGCACAATCAAACCAGTTAATGTATTTTGAAGTTCCCACTTAGAAAAGTAATAATCATTTTACATCCCTTTTCAGCACTCACAATGCTAGAACCTCTCACATGACTTCTTAACCGACAAAGTTCCCACCCAGAAAGCACAAAGCTACATTCAATAAACAGAACCTATCTCGTAGATTGTCCTTCAAAATCAATTTCACCACATGACCCCAATCCTACTTTCTTCAACAACCCTCACAATTCATCTTGTCTCGAACCGTCCTCAAAGTTCCAATAGACTTCCGATCCAACACCACAATCAATGAAGAACCATCAGAAAAATCAAAACTCCCACAAAAGATAGTCTTGAGTAAAACCAGCTAAGCCAATTAACTAACTCACCTTAGCATCCTCACCAAACTCCTTCTTGAAAATCCCAATAGAACCGGGCCCACAAACATCATGTGTCATCAAAATATCAACATTAACCCAAACATTATCCCCAGGGCTCAACTGGGCCTTCTCAGAAGCTCTGGCCAATATCTTCTCAGTCATGGTCATTGCGGTTCTCACCTGAAATACATAAAAACAAGCAGAATTCACACACAAAAACTCAAAACCAACTCCACAAATCCAAAAGGGTGCCCGAAAAACGCAACTGATCCAGTGGTAGAAGGCTGGCGCTGAGGCGCCGCCACAGAACAACGGATTCTCTTTGGAACCGCTTTGAGGCATCTCTGAGAGGAGAATGCGTAGAGAGAGAGATCCTATAGAGAGACAAACAAAAGAAGAAAGAAGCGGTTAGTGTGGGGCAAAGCTAACCCATTTGAAAAAAAGGGGTGGAGAAAAATGAAGTTTTTTGAAGCATGAGAAAGAGAAGAAAGTGAATGATGATGATGCTTGGGGATTGGGAGCATAGAAGGGAACCATAGAATGAACCTTGGTGCGGAGGAAGGAAGTGAATGATGGAGAGAGAAGAGAGGAAGCCATGGATTATCGATGTTGAAGCTGTGATGAACACAAAACTAGTCAGTGGAGGCTGTGTCCTTTATTACCCTGTTTTGATTGAGTGTCTCTGTTTTTTTTTTTTTTTTTCACAAATCTTAGGAACGTATTCTGAGTGAAATTAATAAATAAATTAATAAATAAACTAAAAGGAGGGTCGTGTGATCCATATGGTCTCTAAAAACTGCGAGGGAAGATTTTTTTAGTATGATATAGTTTATTAAGGTAATGAAATAATATTTGTAATTGTCTCACATCTAAATTATTGATAAATTTTAACCATTTAAAAAATTAGGAAAATGAGATATTAATTGTAATCATGCATAGCACGTAACAATCTGTTGCAGTTAAATTTAGATTACTGCCTAAATCATGTTTTTTTATTGAGAAAATTTAGACAATATCGTGTAAAATTTTAATATGGGTTTTTATTAGAGCCATCAAAATGGGTCACAACCCGTGAGCCAACCCGGCTCGTCACGGGTTCGGGCCGGATTAGGTTTGAAAAATACAACCCACTTATGTGCGGGTCAGATTTCAACCTGGCTCATTTAGACTCGGCTCATGCGGGTTGAACCCGTGGTGAGCCGGGTTGGCCCACCAACCCACCTACCTAATTTTATTTTTTTAATTTATTATTTTATATATGAAACCCTAAAAAATAAAATACTATCTTCACTCATTATGTATACAAAAAAAGTAACATTTGCTCTCACAAATCACTCTCATTGTACTTCTCTCATTTGACGGTGCTTTCACCCTCACTTCACTGAAATTCTTCAAGGAGTAGGTAAAACACCTTTCCTTTTTTCTTCTCTTTTCTCCACATTTTTGTTTTCTGACTTCTCTTTTTTTTTTTCAAAAACCCTATAATGACAAAAATAGGGGTTTGCGAATTTGTTTTTTGTTTTGGGGATTTGAAGACATGAATTGATTTTTTTCATGTTCTGACATGCTTGTATCAGATTTTGTTCATTTTATTTAAACAATTTGAGTATACATTATTTGAACAAACTCTTTTTGATATTTTTGAATTTGGGAATTTATGTTACAAATTAAACTATGAATTTTTTGTTGATGTTATTGAGTACTGATTCTCTTTTTTTTACTAATATTTTTTTATTGATTGTCGGAATTGGTCTTTAACATAATTTTTTAGGAGTGAAATATGTTTAAATTTAAATTATAGAAAGTTTGTATTTTTTTTTATTTAAAAAAAATATAATTAAATGGGATAGTGAGCCAACCCGTTTACCCACCAACCCGTGGTGGGTCGGGCCGGTTTCAAGTTTTTCTGGCTCGCTAATAAATGAGTCGGGTTGGGTTGGCTCACTAAGTGACCAACCCGTGGTGGGTCGGACCGGGTTGAGCCGGGTTACCCGTTTTGACAGCTCTAGTTTTTATAGAACATGATATTCCATCCTCAAAAAACCTGCCAGAGTTTTCTATATCTATTACATAGTTAATGATATCTGCATAATAATAAAGAAAGCTCATAGTATACAAATATAATAATTTAAAAGAAAATACTCCTATCCGTGTATGAAAATATAGAGTTGTCAAAACGGGTAACTCGGCTCGATTCGGCCTGACCCATCATGAGTTCGTCACTTACTGAGTCAATCCAACCCGGCTCATTTATTAACGAGGCAAAAAAATCTGAACCCGGCTCGACCCACCACGGGTTGGCTCACTAGCCTATTTAATTACAATTTTTTTAAATAAAAAAAATTACAAACTTTCTATGTTCAAATTTAAACAAATTTCACCCCAAAGAAGATGTTAAACTGAAGACAATTCAAAATAATAATAAAAAGTACAATATAATCCAAATGTCATCCAAAAATAAACACAAAAAAATCTGCTCATTGAAGAATTTCAGTGAAGAAGTGAGAGTGACAACACCGTAAATGAGAGCAAGTTTCGTGAGAGTGATTTGTGAGAGCCGATGTTACTTTTTCGGTATACACAGTGGGTGAAGAGAGTATTTTATTTTTTAGGGTTTCATAAATAAAATAATAAATTAAAAAAAAATAAAATTAGGTAGGTGGGTTGACGGGTCAACCCGGCCCACCATAGGTTCAACCCGCATGAGCCGGATTTAGATGAGTCTGGTTGAAATCTGACCCGCATAAAAAAATTCAATTTTTTCAAATCCAACCCGACCCGAACCCGTGGTGAGCCGGGTTGGCTAGTGAATTGTGACCCATTTTAACATCTCTATAAAACATATATACAAGTTAACCCTTATGTAAACTAATATATATATATATATATATATATATATATATATATATATATATATATATATATATATATATATATATTCTTTAACACTTACAAAAGGTGTAACACAAAAGTTTATGAAGAGATTCTTAGAATACTTTTCCCTAATGTATATTTATTATTCCGGATATAATTTTTTCTTCTAGAAAAATTATGAAATTAGTAATAAAATATATGGAAACACGAGGAGTTGAATAATGTTGTAGGAAAATTAGACAGTCCATTTTTATAGATGATTTTGTCTTAACAAATAAAAATATTGGCAAGTTGGACATTCTATGAGAAGGAGATGGAAGAGATTAGCTTAATTTCATTGTGCTTAGTCTAATGAAAATTTATATTGTGAGCTATATTAAAATTATTTGATTTTTGTAGTAGGAATTTGAAGATATTGAAGAAGGCAATTTATCTATTATAATGCATAATTAGTGATGGCTAGAACTCAATACTTCGTTTATGAAGAAGTGCGAGAAACCATCGTCTTTTTTTTTTCTTCTAAGAAATTCGAGATGTTCCTAGAAATATAAAATACTTTTTGCACTTGTTCAAGGGTGAAAGGGTTACTACCTTGCTTCAAGTCTTGATCGCTGTTTTGTAAAAAAAGAAATCATTGTCCTTGTTTCATTGTACAAAGAAATTCTTATGTTGAGATTACAATTTTATTGATTTTTATTATCAGGATCAGTAGCAAAAAAGTCTTGCCTTTGTGTATACCAAGGAGGGTATTTGTGCTTTTAGTAGCATTCATCAATGGTGTGATTTATTTTGTGACAGTAAATACATTCTTTACCTTATGTAGAAGATTGTCCTCTCCTCTAGCATGACTTCTCTAGTTGTTTCATTTTCTTAAAAATATTCAATTATTTTGTTTTTCACTATTTCAATTATTCTCTCTTTTCGCCACATTCATAAGAGACTTTCTATCTTGTAATATATTGTTTATTGACGGTATTTGTTCTTGTATAATTGAAGAAAACACCTTATAAATGCTAGGAAAAGGTTCCATAAGAAGAACATAAGTCTTCATAGTATTGCAGGCTTCATTCAACCCTTTTAAGAATCACATTATTAAAATTACAAGTGAGAATTTAAGTCTTACATTAGTAAAAAAGAGAAAGTATAGTATTATATAAAGAAAAAGATCCAATAATCAATTGTCTTAAGATTTTAAGATTTTGAGTAAAGTAGTATCTTTCTTTATATAAATAGACTCAGGTATCATTGATGTTGTATCTCCCGAATAAACCTCATTCTAAATAAATCTAACTGAAATAAATACGTGTTATAAGAAAAAAAAAAGGAATTCAAAAAAACCTACCTAATTATCTTGCTTAATTATTTCTCTTTGATATGTATGTTTGAATCTGATTAAGATCTTCTTTCTTTTTTATTTATCAATCAAAAAGATTTTCTTGAAAATATTTTATACCTAAAAACCCCTTTAGCTTAACAACAACTTTTTTTTAAAACTAATATTATTTTGTTTACTGAAATTCAAAGGTTAAAATCGATTCATAAAAATATTAATGTTAAAATGAAACTTTCTTGATATACTTCAAATTAATTTTGAACTAAAAAAAATTAAATATTATTAGTCATAATTACTAAAATGAAAATGCAGGATAATAAGCCACAATTAAAAATTAGTAATTAAAATAACATATAACATTTAACTTTTCATTTATATACCTATAAAATGAATTAATATAAAAAAGACTTATATGATAAAAAATATTATACTATAAAATTAATATTTCAAATCAAGCGGGGCAAGATAATTTTTTTTTTTCGGAAAAAAACAATGATAAATGAATGTAGAGGTGATGACATAAAAATAATGAAAAACTTTAAGTTTTTTTTTTTCTCTTTATAATATTTTATAATATTTAATGTTAGTTATTTTACTTTATCGGATGAAAGCACATAAAGTAATTTGGATTTTGTTTTGTTTAAAAAAAATCAAATTAAATAATTAAGAGGAAGAGGAGGAAGGAAGAGTGGTGATGAAATGGAGAAAATAATCATAAGGTGTAAGAGAGTGAAAATGCTAAAGAATTATTTGAATTTGTAAGACTTTGTTGCTAATAAGAATGAGAAGTTGTAATATTTTCTGGAATATTAACTAAATCATATTTTGTCATTCGGATAATGATATTTTGACAACTAATTTTTACAAACTTTTGACATCGAACACATGTCAGTTTCTTATTGGTTCAGATGGTAAAAGTTTTAAAACAATGAAAATGAGGTGGAAATAGAAGGATTGGAGTGATTTCTTTTCGCGAGTTTCATTTGGACAGGTTTGCAAAAAGAGAACGTCATTTGCGCGAGAACTCTCCTCCCTCCCACCGAACCAGTCCCTCTCCCCAGAAGCATTCATGCTGTTGACAAAGTTTGCAATTCACCGGAGTGCGGCCGTTGAGGGGAACTACATAGAGGTGGTTATTGAAGCTTCCCACCGTTCGTTTCGTTAATGCATTGTTTTTGTCCGGTGGGTTTAAATTTTGTATAAAATTCGTGGGCATTTAGTGGTTGTTGTGTTATTTGGTATTTTTTTGTGGTATGGTTAAGTGAGGTTTGAATTTTTTTTTCTGAAGATTTTGTCATTGATGTGATTTTTGGGTGGAAAGTTTCACTTTTTTTAGGTTTGTGGTTGTAGTTAGGTTGTTTTGACTTAGGTTTTGTATTATGTTTTGATAGTGATAGATTGCATTAAAGAAGAAGCTCATAAGAACCATATAAGCAAATGTCATGTATTGAAAATGTGAATGTTTGTTTGAATAATGTTGTTGGTTTGAATAATGATGGTTAATTTTTGTTGAAAATAATTTGTAGTTTCGATTGAGGGCATGGTGTGACACCAAAGCCATAGTCCAAATTAATGGTATATTAAGAGAAATTGATCAGATACATATTGGCAAGACTCCATTCAAGTGGTGTCTTCATATGAAAAGGTCGATTGACTTATGCACTCATTTGTTGAAGGAAATGGTTACCCGGTGGGTTGCTCACAATGAATGTTTCATTTTGAAGCAAAGAATGGTACCTTTTGCAGTTATGGATGTTTGCATGGGTCTAGGCTTGAGTGTTGGGGGATTAGATGTGAACTTTGATGATAATATTGGTGGTGTTGTATGTGAAGAATTTTCTTCAAAGTCATTTAGTCTAAAAGAAGTTGTAAATAGGATAAATTTTTTAGTACAAAGTAATGAGTCTGATGTGGATCATGTATGTCATTTGTATATTTTACTACATTTTATTGTTTTTTACTTTCCTAAGAAATCAAAGGCAGTTAGTAACATGCCTTTTAGAGTATTAGTTAACATTGATAGTTTGTATGAATATGATTGAGCAAAAGTTGTGCATACATTTGTGGTTAATAGTTTAAGAAAGGAGTCAAAGATGATAAGGGAGCGTGAGATAAAGGACTCTGTAGGCATTAGTGGCAATGTTGTCATGTTGCAGGTAATGATTATATTTTATTTTACTTTATTGTTTTGTAATTGTAAATTATTTGGTATTGATTTTGGCCTATTTTTGTTGTGTAGCTTTGGGCCGTTGAATGTTTGGGTTTAGCAGATGATGAACATGACATTGTGTTCCCCAGAATAATACATTGGTCTTCGCTTAAGTTGAGGTAAAAAAAATAGAAGAGTTGTTTCATGGTCAAGCAGATGATGGTGATGTTCATGGTGAAGCAGATGAGGCAACCCCATGTTTTGACACCACCGCCTATACTAATGTGGGTGGTTGTTTGGACGAAGATAAAGATGACGTTAAGGACGTTGATGATGTTGCACCCCTTTTAGTCATTGTTCCACGGCTGGACCCACATCAGGATGTTATGTTTTTGCAAGTTAATCGCAAACACTTGTAAAGCTTGGTTACTCCATATAACTCTCCTTGGAGGTAATGAATTTTAAAATTTTGTTTGAATTTTTGAATTGGATGACGAGATATCATTACATTTGCCATGTGTTTTGGAAGGGTTTTTTATAAAATTTGTGGGCAAATCTTTGGGACCTGGGAGTGTTTCTTTTCAGGACTTGAGAGGCAAGTGGACAACATGGTAATAATGATATTTGGTGTGATAATTTTTGTTATAGCTTTTATGTTAGTGGAATGATGTATAATTATGAAATATTGGTTTTGTAGGGGATGTTTTTTGCAACAACTGTCTTCATGTATTCTGAACGAAGGTCCACTGGAGTAGTCAAAAGGATATGTTTTAGTCCATTATATGCAGTTGGTTAAAATTTTGGACATATTATGTTTTAAATATTGTATATACATGAGCTATGAATGATAAAATTTTGATTTCCTTGCAGACCTAAGTTCTATTTGACTCAAGAAGGAAAAAGATTAATCGCAAAGTTTGGACATTGAATGACTAAGTCAACTACTTCTGGTTCAACATCATTGGATTTCATGGCATTGTTAATGTTGAATTTGTTAGTGCTATTAAATGTCATACAATGTAGTTTGAGGCAATGTTGATGGTTTACTTTTCATTTTTTGACACATTTATTTGTTTGTAGTTGTTTGTCCCCATTATCCATGACGACCATTGGTGGTGCTACGTCGTGAAGATTCCATCAATGGAAATGTTTGCACTGGACTCTGTTGGTCACAATAAAAAAGAACGTAAAAAGATTGACACTCTAATTGTAAGTCTTGTAATTGATTTATACTTTGTATTTGTAAATTGATTTAGTACTTAGGAAAGTAAAGTTGACTTTGGTGTTTTGTAGGCCCATAATCTTGAATTGTTTTTTGGTCATTTGTTGAATCGTTACGAAGACAACAAATCGTCCTTGGCGGTCCAACACGTCCAGACTCCTATCCAACCAAACTCATAAGTTTTTAATTTTGTTCAGTTGGATTATAATATTTGTTAGCTTCATTTATGTAGCGTAACATGATTTCAATATTAGACTTTGTTTGATGTATATATGATTGTGGAGTTATTGTTTTGATATTTATGGAGTTGTGGAATGATGTTCAAAAATACGAAGGCAAAACAATGCCTAATTACACTAGTGTAAGTTATCAAAATTTTCATGGTGTGTCCCTTAGATTGAGCATTAGCATTATATTGACATTGTGTGCATTTTTTTCTTTCCAGGAGGAACTGCAAGAGGTTAAGGAGAAATATGTTTGTGATTGGATTTTGGATGTTGACAATGTGCGGAGGGATGAAGTGTTGCAACATTTAGGGTTGTTGTAGATGTTGTGCAAAACAGATTGTAGCAATGTCATTTATGGTTTTGTTTATCATTGTTTCAAAATGTATTGATTAGGTTTGAATGTACATATTTTTTGTTACAAATCATCTAAGAAATGTATTCCTTACATTTATTGATAATGAAATTTGAAGTTAAGAATGATCAATGTGTTATATTTGGTGTTCATTATGACAGGGTTGAATAAAACAATGATCATTTATTGTGTAGGACGTTTGTACTACACTCCTCACGAAATGCGTCTCATTATGTGTGTTGAATGTGGTATGTACAGGGTTGTATGATAATTAAATGCTGGAAAAAAATGGCTTTCACTCAAGCACTAAATGGCATGGACTTTGTTGACGAACATCTGCAAAATATGTGCCTTAAGTGTAATTATAATTGGTTGAACATCACTTTTATGTCCAATAAGTCTTAAAAATTGATTCACTTAAAAATCAATGTCATTTTCAGAGTTGACCTCTGTGTGCAAAACCTTTGCCTAAAATCCCCACTTATTTGGCCTTTGCTACCAATGTAGTTTCTACACAATGAGTTTTACAAAGAATGCTTGATTGGGGATGTAGTTTGATATAAATGTCATAATCAATGTCTGAACATCACTTGTATGTCCAATAAGTCTTAAAAAAATGGTTCAATTAAAAATCAATGTCATTTTGAAAATTGACCTCTGTGTACAAAACCTTTGCCTGAACTCCGTGTATTATACATTGAGTTCGATGTCGCAAAATGATAACAAAACCAAACTTGCAAAAGATAAATCAAACAACATTCACATCAAAAGTGATAAAAAAAAACATAACAAATCATTCTCTTTCATTAACAATTACACAAAAAAACATGTACCTGCAAAAGGTAAGCACATCCAGAAAGATGAAAATGGCTTTTGGTTGTTTCATTCTTCATTGTTGTCGAAGCAATACACAAAATTTCAACAAAGTACTCAAAAACTACGCTGCCCCAATTGTAGTTACCCAAACACCCTAACTCCGAAACAAGGTCAAAAAGAATTGGAAACATTAATCCACTATGATTCGAAAGCAAGAATTCAGATATCCCTACCAATATATACAAGCTACAAAAATGTTCTATTAGAAAATTCTCATGTTCCTCTAACAAAAATTGATACATCATGTTAACATCTACTTTCTCATCATGGAAGTAGTCCCTACACACACTTTTATGGCCAACTTTATTTAAATCTGTTGGTTCACCAACAATAGGCAATCCTAACGACAAAATACATCAAATTCATTAAATTCAATAATTTTGTGCCAAAAAAAACCCACCCATGTTATCTACCCATCGACCACATAACTCACCCAACAAATTTCTACCTATCTTAATAGACTCTGGCAAGCATAAAAACCAAGAAAAAATAATGTTCTCAAGGAAACCCTTTTGTTCAAAGGTCAGCCTTTGGTTCAAAGCACCTATCAATTTTGTCTTGCAAAATTGTCTAAAGACTAACTGCATACAAAAACATGGTATCTTTTAAAATACATAAAAATGACAAATCTATACAAATGTAATACAACTCAACATATTTTCTTCCTACTATCAAAGCATTCACTGTGTTGACCAAATTCCTCCATTACACTACACCAAAAAAAGTTAAAAATATCTCAATAACACTCATAACAGAAGCACACCCAAATGGTCAAAAAATAAAAATAAAAAATAACTCAAACCCACTGAACAAATTTGGTAAATGAACGGTCCAATGATGGCGGAACGACGATTAAGGAGGCATTTTCGGTGGCCCTTGCTTCCAAACGGGGGAACCATGACAGAATGTGCTCCAATCAAAGGTGGTAGAATGTGCTCCGGTCAAAACTCTCTCCAACTATACTTTTGCTCACGCGAGTCACCGCTTCCGATGAGTGCTTCTTCTCTTTAGGGTTCGCATTTTGAAATCCCAAAATGAGGCCCAACAATTGAAACCCCTCTAACCTTTCTATTTCCACCTCATTTTCATTTTTTAAAAACTTTTACCACCTAGACCAATAAGAAACTAACACGTGGCAATGTCAAAAGTTTGTAAAAATGGTTGTGAAAGTATCATTATCCTTGTCAATATGATTTTACATGATAAATAGTTTTGTGTTGAAAGTGAGAGTGCCGATAATCCACCAATGATATTAATCCATGGTTTCCTTCACAGGTGAGCATCATTAATTAACAATGCTATAACAGAGGACCTCTAGGATTGCGTTATTATATGAAATTTCAATTCGTGTTTTCTTAATTTTAAATTAGGTTTAAACCATTTAGTTGTCCCTATTTTCGGGAGGTTTTCCCATTTTGATCCCCATCTTATTCGAATCCCCAATTGAGTCCCTATAAGTGCTAATTTCAATCAATTAAGCTCCTGCCATTAAATTTAGTTAACGAGATTAACTTTTTTGCACAGTTGGGAGGATGACCTGTTAATTTCTATAAACGTGGCCTATTTAGAGTTGAAACGTGGCATGAATTGAGTCCCATAAGTGCTAATTTCAATCAATTTCAACTCTAATTCATGTCACGTTTCAACTCTAAATAGGTCACGTTTACAGAAATTAACAGGTCATCCTTCTAGCTGTGCAAAAAAGTTAACTCCGTTAACTAAATTTAACGGCAGAGACTTAATTGATTGAAATTAACACTTATAGAGATTCATTTGGGGATTCTAATAAGACTGAGATCAAAATGGGAAAACCTCCCAAAAATAGGGACAACTAAATGGTTTAAACCTTTAAATTATGATGATGCGAGAATCATATTAGTTTGCTTTCTTTTTTGTTATTTTTAACATATAATTGTAATCAAGACATGCTTGTGTTAAATTCTAGGAAAAATTGAATGCATGGTCATGTATATGTGAAATAATTGTAAAGCAATTCCTTTCAGCCATTATTCTTAGTTTCAAAAGCAAGAAAAATGCAATCAAATCAATTTCTAAATTAGGGTTTCATTACACTTGTTGCTTTCAGTGAAGAAAAAGTAACAAAATGGTGAAAATATTTGGTTTGCTTATTGGCAATTTTTTTTTTTTTTTAAATTAACATACTGAAGTACAAAATAGATTGATTAACCATTAAGTGTTCTATCTACCATCTAATTTCTTTCAAATTCTATAAGATCCAATAAAAGTTTCTAATGACACGTAATTAATTGACTATTACAACTCATCAAACATTGACGCTTTATTGAATAAAATTAATTAAAACACTTTATTTATTACATCTTTTCAAAAAACTAAAATTGAATTCAAACTACACAAAATCTAAAGAACGAATTAAGATTTTGGAACAAATGTAAGGAGTCCCCAAAGTTTAAACCTTTAATTTGTTATATTCATGAGTATATTAGAGTTAACTTTTATAGAAGATTCTTGTTTTATTATCTAAACCCAATTAAATAATTTAATTAAGATAAATAAACAACTTTATTTCATTATTTATATTTTTGGAAAAATAAGGCGTGATACCAAGAGCCCATCAAAATTGCACAAGAATATTTTAAAGTTTCGTTTAGACTAATTATTATCTTAGCTGGTAAAGCATGGTATATATATAATTCGATTTGTCTATTACATATAGAATTTAAAATATTTTTATTATTAGTTAAATTATTAATATTTGAAATCCACGTCAATTTTCATCTAAACTTTTTTAACAGTAATTTGCATTTAAACTATATCTACTCGCCAATTTTGTCAATAAAATTATCTATTATACGTTACTACAACAGCACTAATTTAAAGGACAAACCATAAAAGTCAAATTGCAGCATCTCCAATATTATTAATTTTAGATATTTACAATAAATATTTTTTTTACATTAAAATGTTTGAAATGATTTATACATTTTCATATAAAGTTATTCTATTAATAAATAAAAAAACAGTTCATACACTACCTTTTTCTCATTTATACCAAAGTTTTTTTTAAATTAAAATATTAATTTCATGTTTTTGGCATGTATTTTGTCAAGATACAAAGCTTATTTTCAAAATATCCCCTATATTATATACCTAAAAAAAGATAATATATTTTAAACTAAACTAAAAAAACTGCCATTAAAGATGGTATAAGTAGAGATACCCTTTTCCTTCTTCCCTTTCCCAAGGGGAAAATGTGAAGTCACCCCTTTGAGGTCCCACTGCTTGAATTTAGCAAATAAATAGTCATTGTCTTAGAACTCGACTCAAAACAATCAGAGTGTGTTTGAAGTTCACAAAAGAAATCATGGAGGTGCAGCAATGGTGGAGGATCAGATTCTCCTTCAGGAGTGCAACCATGATGGTGTGTTTCCTCAACGTAATAATTGCAATCTTCTTGCTTCATACTTTTTTCACCTCTGCCTACACCCGCAACAAATTCTCCTATGCAAATTCCTACTCAGGCTAGTCGTTTCTGTCTAACTTTTCTTTTTTTCTTTTTCGTGGAAATTTTTACTCTTTTAGTTGAATTGGCTATGGGTATTTGTTGATTTCGTTGATCATGTCCTAAAGTTGAGTTTTTTCGGGAAAAGATTGTAGCTTTTTGCGTGATTGATTGGATTAAGGGGAAAGGGGGTGGTGTGAGTTTTTTTGTTCGTATGATTTTTGAATTTTTTTTATTTTTTATAGACTGTGATTTGGGGCATTCTTAAAAGTTTATGTTTTTTGTATCTGGTGGTTCTTATGCCTTAGAATTGTGAGTTTGAGCTGTCATGGCTGTGTAATGTACTGTTGTTTAAAATCAGATGATGGATTTCTTGCCAAGTGGTTGTCATGCTTTATTTGTTTATTGTCCAGAAAAATATATGAGTGTTGTTCATAGTTTTCTCATATTATCGTGGATGGTGGTCCTTCAGTGATGGATGTTTGAACTTGTGATTAGTGTCTGAATTCTGTGAGATGGGTTTGGATATCAACCGTTGCATGTTACGAGAGAGAAAGATACAAAACCAAGTTTAGTTGATTCCATAAATAATAATTTGTGTTGCTGTAATTGGTAGTGACTTTCGTCTGTCTAATAATAAGATAAAAAGTGAGACAAAAATTTGAAATGATCAAATACGGGGTTCAGATTGGTGATTGTGATGACAAAAACCAGTTACTGAAGGATCATAATGATAGAAGAAAACAAAAGCATCCTTCAAGAGCAAAATGAAATCATTTCAGTTTTGAACTTTTGAGCTAAAACTGTTATCTTACAATGATACTGATTCAACTTTTGAAATACCTATAATAGACTGGTAGGGATATACTGGGAAGTTTTTGTTAAACTTGCTTGAATCATATGTTCCTAATTTTAGTTTCAATTTTAATTGCAGCTCAACTCAGGTACATTAAGGAATCTGAAGAGATTCGACTTGCCATGCTACCTGTGGAACTGATAAAAAGAGTGAGTTTGGAATTAGTTTTGTTCACTATATTTGTTATTTATATGGTTGATGCACATTAATCATGTTGAAGATGCCAATAGTATAACTTATAGATGGACATACAATATAACAATCCGTGTTTTTTTTTTTTTTTTTTTTTTTTTTTTTTTTCTGGCAAGCTGTGATATTTGTACATTGGGAAACGTATACTTGAAGTCCATCCAGCAAGTATGGCTAATGATGAATGTAAATATAGTTCATTTTGTTTTACATGTAGTTAATTATTATTAATCATTTCAATGACTTCGTAATATTATTAACCGCTTGTGGCTTGTGGGGCAAGGCAAACTACTATTAGACTTTTCAGTGTTAATCACAGTTGACGCAATTACATCCCTTTATTCTTAACACTTGTGACGCTAAGTAAATATGGCTACATATATAGTTAGCCACTTGTGATAGACAATAACCTTTTGACATTGTTAATTACTAGTAAATCAAAGTTAACCGTCATTAAATATTTCAATAATATTCTAACACCCCTAATCATATATCATGACTCTCCTAATCATTTATAAAACAAAATTAACCATACTTTTAGTATAATTAAACATATTTTCAGGTGGAATTTGGGTGGATAAGATGGAAGTGGACGTTTTCCTTTGTGACAAATTGATAGTTTATTTCAGAAGTTCGGGAACAAATCTCGACTTTGTTTTGGTTTTCAATTCACTCTCTAGTTGGAAAACTGGGAGGAGGTCATCTCAAATTATTCACAAACAATTTTTTTTATTCACTAGCCACTTGAAAGCTTTATATCTCTGTCTTTGCATTCCCAATATTAACAGAAATTAAGATATACTTTCTTAATCTCTGTTTCTTGGACAATGTCAAGTTTTTATTCTTTCAGCCAAATCACTCTATTTTGTCATTTATTTTCTTTTAGTTTTTGTGATCATACAGTGATGAGACTTCATTCCAGGTCATTAACTTTATTGTTCTCTGTTGTTTAAATCTGTGTTTTTCCTGAAGATATCTTCGCCAGAGTAATATAAATTGTAAACTTTTAGTTCTTCAATGGGTCATGTTAGTACATGCAGCCATCAGTGATATGCATAATCATGTTCATTATAATCAGATACTCGTTTAGTCATTAACATAAAATTGCCCTGACTCTAATATTTAAAAGTTAGAGATCACGGTGTTCTTCAGAGATCAAGGTCGTCTTCTTCATGTTTGGTCTTGAATTACCTTGAAAAGTTGGCAGTCCCAATATTTCAGTAGCCTGACAAAATATCAGTATGCTGCTTACTTTTCCACTGCAATCATATCTCTACTGTGTGTGAGCCCTAGGCATACATATCTGGAAGAATTTATGTACTATGATAGTGAGGAAAAGTTTAAACTTTTGGATAGGCCAAGATTTTTTTCTCAACTGTTACAGTAATCTGCTCTTGTAACTTCTGGTATATATGTTTTTTAAAAATACATTTTTCTATAAATCTGAGTGTCTTCCTTTTAGGTGAAGGAGATTGAGCAGGAAGTATACACTGAACCAGAAACAGCGCAGAAGAAAGACACAAAGCAGACTGCTGCTGTTGATCTGTCTAAAAGGTTAAAGGATTTCCATTCCTTGAATGATGCTGCCAGCTTGAAAGGTGTTTCTCTTTTCTACTGACAAACCTATAAACCTATCTCAATCATAACTTGCTTTTGTGTACAAATACACTAGAAACTCAGTAAATGTGCATATTCATTATTTCCCTATTGTCATTTGTCCATAAAATAATTTATCCGTTAAGTTTTCCAGGGAGTATTAATAATGTTTTCAATCCTGTTATATTTGGAATTTCGGAATATCACAGTGATTGAATAACATTTGTTAGTTATGTGAGGATCCTTCATTACACTTCTTTTGACATGGACATGATTTGAATTTAAAGATGTTAAACTATAAGAAATAAAGAGTTATTGAGCTGAAACATTGTGTTTCTGAGACATTAGTGTTTTTATTCATATTGAGAAAATGAAATCAGTAAGATAAATAGAGGAGATATGGTATCATCTAATACGAGTGTAAATAAAAAAAATTCCTAATAATTCATATATAATCTGAATATTCTTGATTCTAAAAGATTATAAAGGGTATTCTTGATTATAAAAGATTTGTGCCTTATTTTTATAATTCTAATACTCCTCCTCAAGTTGGAGTATATAAGCCATACGTGATGAGCTTGTTGCAAATATAACTGGTCCTTGGTCTTCTTAGAGACTTGCTGAATGTCTGCCAGCTATTCACTAGAGTTGACAAATTTAGTGGTGATGTTTCCATACTACATCTTTTTTTTAAATGATAATCTGCCTCAATATGTTTGATCCTCTTATGTAAGATAGGATTAGTTACATTGTGTAATGTTGCTTGCTGTAACTTCTAATGTGCATTTAAAAAATTTCTTCAAATTTTTTGTATTTGATCTTGTCACAACATTTCCTTTCTTACTTTTTCATAGTATTAAATTACCTCCAACAAGGAAACAATAACTTGAAGTAAATCATCTATCACTTGGCGACCTTGCCTAGTTGGTGTCAAAGTACCCAATAGTTTGAGTAATTCTTTTATTTTCATAAATAAGGCCTTTGTCAAGAACATTCTTAATATAATTTAGGATTCCAATGATTGCATCTCAATGGTCTTGATTAGGAGAGTTTAAAGATTGACTTACTACTATCATTGCAAAAGCAATGTTAGGATGAGTCAGAACGAAATAATTTAGCTTACCAACTAACCGTTTGTATCTCCCAGGGTTAGAATAGGGTTCTCCTTGGTCAGTTATAGTGTGTCCACAAACTTAACATTTAACATCCCTATTTGTTCTAAAATGTCTAGAGTGTATTTTCTTTGACATATGACCAAAGTTGGAGTGAGCAACTTCTATACTGATGAAATACCTTAAGTGTCTAAGATCATTGTTTGTAATTGTTGAGCAAGATATTGTTATAGGTGGATAATTTCCTCTTTATTAATGCCTATGATAACAATGTCATCCACATATATAATGAAGTACAAACGTCCTTTGGGGAGAATGTCGATAAAATAGAAAATGATCAACAGCTCTTCGTAACCTTCCAAACTACTAGATAATAGTTCGAAAATGGCCAAACCATGCATGAGGTGATTACTTGAGACCATATAGGGACATTCCATATCAGATAACTGCTTTGAGCAATAAATCCAAAAGGTTGCTCCATGTATACTTTCTCATCAATATCAACATGTAAAAATGCTTTATTGTTGTGAAGTTGAAACAAAATCCAGGGACAAATAGCTACAATAGAGAAGAAAAGTTACATGGTGTTGCTTTTGAAACATGAGAGAAAGTGTTAGTAGTATAATCTTGTCATCTCAAGGTATGGCATAGCGGGAAACAGATTACATATATCCTAATTAAAAGGAACAAGTGTATAATATAAGACAATCTCAAAGAAAGAGACGTCAATAGAAACAAAATACCAATGAAGTTCAAGAAAGAAACATTGATACTCCTTTCTAGAATGATGGTATTTGAGAAAGAAACATTTGAATGACAGAGGAGAAAGTTTATCTTGACCAGGTGCTAGACTATGTACGAAAGATTTAGAACCTTAAAACAATGGAGGAACATATATATGGTAATGAGGAAAAAAGTCCAAGTGAGATACTTGATTAGTAAGGACAGATGATGACAACCGATTAATGAAATAACACATGGTTAGGATGAAATTCCTTTAAAAACTGTTTGTGTCAAGATGTTCTTTGAAGTATGTGAATCTGCTATTTTAAACTCGTGGACAATCTTCTTGAGCATCCAATGTACCTGTCAAAGTCATCTGTTGAGATTATGGTTTTCTAACCCTTCATGTGTTTGTTGCTTTTGATGTCGTCTGTCTATCGCTTTAAGCAAGTCTTCTATTATTGGGTCATCTGACAATACATCATGAGACTTCTATTACTTTTGTTGCATGGCTTCAAGTCTTGGGTCATCTAATGACTCCTCACAAGACATCTAGCAAATGACAAATGTCTGGCAAAGGACTAGTAGCTCAAGGTTATACTCAAACTTATGGTATTAACTATGAAGAAACCTTTACACCAATGGTAAAATTAAACTTTTAGAATCATAATGCCTCTTGTTGAAAACCTTCATTGAGAGTGCATCAAATGGATATGAAGAATTCTTCCCCAATAGAAATTTGGAGTAAGTTTATACGCAGCTTAACTACTTTAAAGGAAAACATAAATCTGGCACTATGTGTAAGTTGAAGAAGTCCTTGTATGAACCAGGACCAAAATAGTCCCCCAGGGCCTGGGTCACTTAATTTAACCTTGTTATGATACAGGCTTTTCAGGAAAACATAAATCTGCCACTATGTGAAAGTCGAAGTCCTTGTATGGACTCAAATAATCTCCTGATCACTAAATAATCTCCTTACTATTTATGTTGATGATACCCGAGGAATTGGGAGACTTAATGATGAACTTCAAGCAGAATTCAAAGTAAAGGACCTTCCATACTTAAATTTGTTTTTTTTTGGGCCTCTACACAGAAATTGGAAAATAAACTTAAATGAAGAAGACTCTCCTTTGGAGAAGGAACCCTACCAGCTATTCGTAGGAAAATTAATCTGCCTATCTCTTAGTAGACCAGACATTACACTTAGTGTAACTGTAGTGAGTCAATTTATGGATTATCCTACCAAGAGATATGATGCTGTAAAGCAGATTCTTCATTACTCATCGAATGGGTCTACTGTTCCAAAAGAACGATTGGATGAAAGATGCATACTATTGTTGCAAGGAGTAGTGCAGAAGCAGAATTTAGAGGAATAGCTCAATGTGTCTGAACTTATTTGAATAAGTAGCTTACTAAGACATCTATGTATTCCACTTGAGGTCCCTATGAAGTTGTACACTGATAGTTAATCAGCAATGATCATAGTTCACAGTCCTATTCAACATGATAGCATAGGATGAAGCATGTGAGGATTGACCGCAACTTCATAGTGTCTGAAATTGAACGAGGAACTTTCAAGCCTACACTATGTATGTGCCAACCAAGTTACAAAAAGCTAATGTTTAAAGAGCTGAAATTGATTGAGTATCTATTCACAGCCTGAGAGTGTTGTATTTAGTGTAAATGGTGTTGAAATTAAGGGATTATAATATGGATTTTGTTTTAATGGTTCTGAAATCAAGGGGATTATGATGATCCCAAGAAAATAAAGAAGGATTGGCTGTATCATTAGGAGAATATGGTCTACCCATTTATAGGATCTGATTTGTGGCTACCTATTCCTTTTTATATTTCCTAATCTTTAGCTTAACATCAACACATCTGCTGTATATAATATACATTGGTTTTACAGCGAAGAAACACAGTATATCTAAATCTTTTGTTCTAAACATCATTCCAACAAAATTTGTATTGACATTGGAATTAATTTCTGTGATGATTTTATTTTCAGCTTTAGAGGAATGGAGAAAGAGGAAGATGGAGAGGGCCCGACAGAGAGAATTGGAGAAAAATGGAACAACTTCTCATGCTTGACTTTATATATTCTCTGATATCAAGTGAAGGTTGACATGCAAATTTAAATACATAATGGGACAACAGTAATCATTAGTGTACACTGTATAGCAGCTTTAAAATTTCCTTACATAGCTTATGTTATTAAGTGCATCTTTTACAAACCCAAATCTACTTTTGTTCTCTTTATATTTCAAAATTTAGAAATAAATAACTTACCCATGTCTTGATCTTGTTGGATTGTATCAGGTTTACTCTGTTAATATATTATGTATTTTGATTATTCATTTCTCTGTTTTACACTTTCATGTGTTTGATGAAAATTGTTTGGTACCCTTTATATCATTTCTATAGTTTAAATAGCTTAAATTCCACTGTATTGCAGATAAATAATTTGCTAGTCAGAGAATTTACATATACTATAAGTTTTGTTTATCATTTTATTAATTTATTATTGGTTTTCTTTATAAAGATTTTGAAATTCAACTCTATTTTCTGGAATGACAGAGAAGCCCAAATCTAGCCAATATGGTAAGGAGCAAATCCTTTTACTTTCTTGCTCCATAGATCTTATTATTTTCAGTGTAACACATGAGGAACACAAAGAGAAGTAGTGGAAAACTGTGAAAGTGGAAGTTATGGTCATCATTTTCAGTTTTTTTATATACAATTAAAAGTCTTGCTCTAAGGAGTTGATGACTTTCAACTTGATGGTGTAAATAAAAAATCATGGGGAAGGAGGATGAGGTTTTTTTTTAATATATAAATTACTTATTTATTATAGTATATCTGACCTTATATTCTAAAATTTTGTAATTAATCTGTGTATATTTTATTCATGTTAAGAAAATATATTTAATAAATAAGGGTTGAAGAAATTGTAAGTTTAGGTTTACATAATTGAGTTTTGTTGCAAATATAAGATTTGTTTGAACTAGTTTCTCTAAGAGAAAAAAATACAAAAAATAAAAATGAAATTCTACTCTACAAAAGTTAAAATTAACTTATATTTGAGATGTGTTTTAGAAGTTGTCTTGACATAATTTTTTTCAAGTTTTTTATTTTTAACAAGAACATAAGCTAATTTTAAAGTTATGATTAAGTTAATTTGATTTTCATTCATATCTTTCCCTTGAAATTGAGATGGAGAAACTCATCAAAATGGTCATAAAAAATGTGGTTGAAATAGGAGACCCACTAATAAAATTCTCAACTATTTACACTTTATACCAATAAGAAATAATTGCAAAAGAAAAATGCTGCTAAAACAAACAAAAACGATGCTGAGGTTGCAAAGAGAAAAGCATAAAATGGTAGGTTATGGTTAGTACGATGGCTATATATGCCTAACCAAGCGTGTGGCAAGCTTGTTCCAACTGTAGAGTCAAAAGGTTACGTCAAAAAGAAATGATATTTTGATATATAAAATTTTTATATTTATTTGATATATTATTTTTTTTTTTTAAATATAAAGATATATCTTTTATAATTATTTTATTTTTTGTAATATGTGTCGAATTAATATAAATGTGTATTATTTTATAATAATTATTATTTTTAAATCGAAAAAAGGGTTTTGTATTTTGATGAGTCAAAGTAAAGCAAGAGTGTTTGGTTGAATTGGAGTCTTAGTTTCCAAGTGATATCATTATTGTCCAAACAAAGCTGGTTGGCATAGCAAAGGATAACATCAAAAATGCAAATCAGTTTGGTCTGCAGCACGATATTTTATGTTCTAAAGTTATTGATGTTGATTATGTTAGTGCATGTCTCAAAATTCCACCATCAAATTCATGATCTAATTGATTAACTGCACCCCACATTTTTTTAATCATTCTTAAACATGTTTGGAGTTTCTTAAATTTGATTTACGTTTGCTATTTGTTTTTTTTTTTTTTAAATTTGATATTGATTTTCTTTTTCATTTCTCTTTTGTATTTTGAAATAATCTTAATTTAGATGTCCTTATGGAAATACATCATAAGAATATTAAAGAAAAGTAATTTTTCAATTTAATACAAAATGAAAGAACTAAAACAAACAATTTTTAAATTGAAAAAAATTAGAAAAAAATTTTTTAGGGCAAAACAAAACTCATTTCAAATTTAAAATAGTAGTGGTATGAGGGGCAACAAGATTAGTAGTAGTAGGAGGAGTTGGATGAGTAGTAACATGCAATTGTTTAAAAGGTTCCACGAATAAAATAGATGATTATTTAAATACACAAATCACTCTTAATTTTATGAATATAATTATACTATCTTAATCTTTCTATGAGTCTAATACCTTACAAACAACAAAAGAAAGAATTCTCAAAAAGAGGACAATTTAGTCTCAGTTCTATTTTTTACTGTATCTTGTGTTATTTATCTTGATCTTAATTTCTTCTTATTGGTGTTCGAAGATTATTGTTGCTTCATAAAATGTTAAGATCTGATAACATTGTTAGTTGATTTTGTTTTAAATTCCTTAAAATCTAGTGACTAAAAGGTTGATATGGAATATCTAAAAGAGCTTTTGTATTATATTTTAAAAAAACAATTTAAACACACAGATATTTTAATAATATTTTTTAACAATTTTTTATAACAAGATATTATAACAAGATATATATCATTATTTTATTTGTCTATTTAAATTTATTTTAAAAAATATTTAAAATGAACCAAACATAAATTAACACATATGTGTTATCAAATATAATAATATAACGATACTAATATTTAAACATAGTTTAAAGCTTATCGTATTTTACTTTTATGACTAAATTATAATTTAAATAAATTTTTTGGTCTTACAAATTTGACATCTGATCTATTATATAATTTTTTCTTATCTTTAAATCCTTTATTTGGTCACCACCATGACGTATATATTGATATGATATATCCCATATATATGGTGGAAAATATATATTATTATGACAAAAGAATTCATTAATAAAAAGAAAATATAACAATATTTAAAAATTATATATAAAAACCAACATAATAAAAAGAAGTCAAGATGTAAATAAATATTTTCATAATAAAAAATTATTAAAAACTAAATATTAAATTTGTAAATCTTTTTAAGAAGTAAAAATATATTTTAGATCAAAGACAAACAGTTTTTACAACTAAAAAATGGCTCGTAGACACTTACCTTAAAACAAATTAAAAGGCTGTAATTTGTTCACCATATCAAAATGTCATCTTCACTGATGTCACCCTTAGTTCAATATATCATATATGATCGAGACACACAGTGTTTTCTTCCAATAACGACTTTACATGTTATTCTATGTTAGTTATTTTTAAACTAAATGCAATATTTTGTATATTCTAATAATTAGACATTGATGTTTAAAAGATATATTATACCACTATCAGAGGGTATTTTTATTTTTCATAATTATATTGTAATTTAATTGCTGAGTTATGGATACGGTTCAAAATAAATAAAATACTATTATTATAAATATAATATATTTGCTCAACTATTTATTTGTTTTATTTGTTTAGTATTTTCATTTATAAACAAAAGGTTATGCTTTACATTTTATGTCATACACATTTATCATTCACAATATAGGAATTTTTATTTTATGTTCAAAGTAAAATCACATATAAGTATAAAACAATCCATCAACATATCGCGTAGAAATGTTTTTCATAAAAGAGAATCAACTTTTTGCTAAGAATGGACTTTAAACTTAACTAAATCCTATCAAACCATATTTGTGAAATTGAGTTAGACTTAAAATTAACTTTTTAACATGATATTAAAGTCATTAGTTAGATCCTATCCTAGCAAAATTTAGTTTTTTTGGGTCTATTGTTCCACCAGTTATCAAGGCCTCTATTAGACCATCATTAATATCTCATAGAGTTACTATTCAAGCTAGTTCAAAAGACAAAACTTCAATTACAACATTTATGAGTAACTCCAAAATGATAAAAGACATTTGGGAAATTGTCTGTGACATTTAATGTGTTAGTTTTTAAATATAAATGGGTTGATGTCAATACAGGCCTGAGGACAGGTGAGTTTAAGTTTAGTTTGGTCAATCTTAGCAAAGTGGGTTACATGGATGGATAATTTATTATGACATATAAGGAAAGACAAATATTATATGTCATTGATTCCTATAATCATAAATGGCCAGTTGTCTTGGAAGGAAGAAACATGCACAAAACTCATGATGATGAATCTCTAGATAGTTGAGACACCACCCTTCTCATAAAGAACAATTAAGGAGGATGTTGATAGTATAGTCGAAAACATGTATGCTATGCAGAGTCATCATGGTGAAGGGATATATGAGAACATAACACCCTAGTAAGTTTTGATTTTATTATTATTTTTTCCAATTTATTATTATAGTGTAAATTATGATTTATTTTTCAAGTTATTTACTAACAATGTTATTTTTCTGATATGACGAGCTCTGGAGTAGGAAGTGGAAAGACTAGACTTAGTAGATTTGTGATCCGATTGGCTAAGACCATTACTAGACATATTGGTAATGAAAGGATATTGGTTAAGATAAATCCTTGATCTGGTAAATGGTTAGGCCTAAATGCTACTAAGTATGTGGGCATGTTAACAAAACGACATGTTTATATTCTTAGGCAGTCATGGGATGATGCTTAAGAGATAGAGAAGAACTTGTTATGATAAGATATTATGGTAACTATGCAATTTATATTAACATTGCATGTTCCATATGTTTACTTAAGTTATTAATATGTCATATGTTTTTTTTGTAGCAAAGTTTTGACATTAATCCGAACACCGAGGTAGTTTGAAAAAAGGTCTTATCTACCTTAGCCAAGTGCTAGAAGGACTTCAAGACTCTCCTAACTCGAGAATGTGTTTAGAAAGCACAAAGGTGATAATCCATGCTTAAAGCATTAGATGATCAAGGAGGTGTGGATGTAGTTTCGTGCATATCGATTGGATGAGTCCATGCAAGTTTGTATTTTATATTTATATTATAGTCACACAAAATCTTTTATTTTTATCAACCATTGTCTTGTTTCCTAATGTATGGTAGAAGAAACAGGGTATCGACCCAACAAAGACAAAGACTTCATGATGACCACCAACTATTATCGTGAGGTAGGTATGCATTGTTGAAGAAATGTTTGAGGAAGTCTAAAGCAAAGGCTGCAAGGCTGGAGTCTATTGAGTTATTAGATCTTCCTCCTTGCTTCAAGATGTGGAAGGCCGCCTAGACTAGGTCCAATAGGCAAATGACTTCACAATTAGCTTAACTCATATTTGAAAAAATTGTAAGTACAAACCTTAAAACCAAAATCAAATTCATCATGAATATGTTTATGATTAAACTTGAGTATGTACTTGCAAGTAGTAATATGTCTTCTATATTTACCATATTAAAATTATCATATTTTAACTTATTATTCGTTATTTAGGTATATGGATGCAATGAGTATGGAGTAAAACTGATCATAAGTGTATGGGTTTTTTTAGCTCCAATATATTGAAAAATTTAGCAACACAAAGGTTCAAATCCAACCATATATGCAAACATGGATGATCACCTCACAAAAACTTATTTACTTGGCTCTATATTAGTCTTACTTAGTGTAACTTTCTTTTTTGAAAGTTATGGTAATTATTCAACCAATTGTTTCTATTTCATTGTAAGTTTCATTGGTAATTAATTGAATTAATTCTCAAAGATTGCATAACTATCTAGTTATGTTTTCTTAGTAGGAAACCCTACAAGGAACTAAATAACTTACTACAAAAGTAATGTTACAACTTTTATAGCATCCAATTAGTATATAATAATTATGACTAATGTGTCTTTAATTTAATGGGGGATTGTGGATGGGATAAACATTTGATGTCAAAGGAGTAGACAAAAACAAGTTCTTCAAATTGTAAATATCCTAAGGTTAGACATAATTTAATCTTTAAATTAATTATTTTATGTAGAAGTTATATGATATTAATTTTTCCTTTATTTATTTTTGTGTAATAAAAAGATTAGCTCATTTGAATGCAAATATTATATGCAAATTATCATTTAGGTAGGAATTCATGAAGATTGAATAAGGGTAAATTGTACATTGTCAGAATATGTGAATTTATTAAGCAATAAATATTACAATTAATATGACAATTATGTCTAATCCCTAAAATTAAGGGATTAGGATTAGTAATTATTGAGCAGATTTCCTTTCATTAAGATTAGGTATTATTGGGTAGATATCCCCTGATTTAGAGACTTTATTTCAGGAGATTTTTTACCTTAATTAGACCACGGTTTGTTTCTTTTTAAACACCTATGTATTGTTTCAAAAGTTTGAATGTGAGAATAATTAATTCCAGCATCCTACTTCTATTTCCAACATGGTATCAGAGCTCTAGGTTTTTCCTGGAGCCCTAGTCTTTGTTTTCTTGTCTCACGACCTTCATTGCCGTTTCTTAAATATTGTTGGCCTTCATTGCCATTCTCATCTAAAAAAGGGGCAGCCTTAATTATTGCTATTATTCTTTCCGCTGTGTTAACCTAACCTCCGATTACAATGTCTGACGCTACATCAAGTAGAGAAGTCTCTAATTCTTCACACAAAAATGGAGAACTCCAAGGTCTCCGAGTATCATACAGGCTGAATGGGAAAAATTTTCTCAAATGGTCCCAGTTTGTTAGAACCTATCTCAAGGGAAAAGGATGCCTGGTTCATCTTCTTAAAAATGGTCCAAGCATGGAGGATCCAACATTTGCAGCATGGGATGAAAAAGATTCCATGATTATGTCTTGGTTATGGGACTCCATGGAAGCTACCATTAGTGACACTTGAATGTTTCTTAATACTGCTAAAGATATTTGGGACTCCATAAACCGCACATATTCCAAAGCCAATGACGCTGCCCAAGTATATGAAATCAAAATAAAAACTGCAGCCATGATAATGACATATTTTACCATGATTTCAGTGAT
>NC_028358.1:10093818-10100407 GCF_000741045.1 Vigna radiata var. radiata
GTTAAACACCTAAAGGAAATAGTATCTAGGGATAGAACTAGGACCTTTGGATGTCTTAAAATCTCATTTCTTAATGCGGAAATAATCATTAGGTTTTCCAAGGGATTGGAGTCTAATGAGGAAGTCTAGGCTCTTTCTACCAAGGGATTGGGGTTTGAGTAAATTAGTAGATTGACATTGACATTTCAATGAAGAGGAAATGATTTTCTATGCATAAGAGTGAAGTAGGTGAAATCATACCCCCAACAATATCATTCCATTTCATTTCTAATCTCTCCATTTCAAAGTGTTTGAGTGCTTAAGATCACTTTTATCATTTATGCTTTATAGTTATTTTAATTTCACCAAAACTCAAATTATGGAAACATTCTTTAGTCTAGGTTAGTTAGAAATTATACGATTGTCTAGTTTCACGAGTCTCTTGGGAAATGATTTCCGGTCTTACCGATTTATTACTTTAGACAATTCGGTGCACTTGCCGAACCATTAACAAGCCACAAAACAAGGAAGTAGAGGAATCACAGAATATGCGGCACTGTTGCAGGAACTTGATCACTACAGAGTTTTTGAAATGAAGTGTGTTGAGGATGCAATCCTCTTGAAGAAATTCATAGAGAAGGATCGTGTGTATGATTTTCTAGCAGGACTAAATCCTGAATTTGATCAGGTTAGAGTGCAAATTCTAGGGAGAAAGGACATTCCTTCACTAGAAGAAACCATCTCTATTGTTCGTGCAGAAGAGAGTCAGAGGAGTGTAATGCTTGAGTCTCAACCAATAGATGGGTCTGCTCTACTTACCAAACCTGATCTGGTGCAGAAAGGAAATGAGCAAAATAATAATTCTCTATGGAAAGGAAACAGAGATAATTTATGGTGCACCTATTGTAAAAAACCGAGACACACAAGGCAGAAATGTTAGAAATTGCATGGCAAACCTCCAGGAAAGGAGTGGGTGAATCGTGGTGGACAACAAAAGTCCCAAGTGCATGTAACACAAGCAGAGATTAAAGAATCTCGAATAGTAGACAATTTCAATATGGAAGAGATAAAGAAACTGAAAAAGCTATTGGGGAATATGGAGGAACCCTCTGGATCATGTTCTCTTGTTTTCTCATGTAAAACTTCTTATATGAATACCTTATATAATGTGAACTCTTGGATTGTGGATTCAGGAGCTACATATCACATGACACACTTATTCCACTTGTTTCATTCTTATACACCCTCACTAAGTAATAGAAAAATTATTGTTGCCAATGGGTCAGTAGCTACTGTTGCAGGATATGGTAATATCCAAGTAAACCCCAACCTTATGCTTAAAAATGTTCTCCATGTTCCCAAACTCTCAGCCAGTCTTCTCTCCATAAAGAAACTAACCTCTGATCTCAATTGCTCTGCAATTTTTTCCCCATCTCTATGTGTTTTTCAGGAAAAGGACTCGGGGAGAAGGATTGAACTTGCTAAAGAAAAAGATGGTCTTTACTACTTGGAAGTATCTCAAGAATCCCAAACCAACCAAGCAAAATCCCTTCACAGTATAACAAATAAGGATGAACTATGGTTGTATCACTATCGTCTAGGACATCCATCATTTAAGGTGCTACAATTTATGTTTCCACATCTGTATGCAAACTTAGATATCTCAAAACTTCATTGTGAAACTTGTGAATTAGCCAAGCACACTCGTGCATCTTTTCCCAAAAGCAATAATAGAAGCTCTCAACCTTTTCAATTGGTTCATAGTGATATATGGGGACCATCTCCAATACCTAATATCTCTGGGGCCCGCTGGTTTTGTAACATTTATTGATGATTGCACTAGAGTTACTTGGCTCTATTTGCTTAAACAAAAATCTGATGTAAGCACTATCATTCCCATATTTCACTCTATGATTAGAACTCAATTTGGAGTTAATATTAAAAGGTTTAGAACCGATAATGCTAGAGATTATTTCAACCAAACCATATCCTCGTATTTCCAATCTAATGGGATCATCCATGATTCTTCATGTGTTTATACCCCACAACAAAATGGAGTGGCAGAAAGGAAAAATGGGCATTTACTCAATATAACTCGAGCACTTCTTTTTCAAGGGAATGTTCCAAAAAATTATTGGGGAGAAGCTGTTCTTACTGCCTCCTATCTTATTAATAGACTTCCCTCACATGGCCTAAGTAATAAGAGTCCAATAGAAGTCCTAAATAATTTCTTTCCTCAATTTAAGAAATCAAATGGACTGATTCCTAGAATATTTGGATGTACAGCCTTTGCTCATGTCCCTGTTCAAGCTAGAGATAAACTGGATCCCAGGGTTGTTAAAACTATTTTTTTAGGATATTCAACTACATAAAAAGGGTATAAATGTTATGATCCTATCATTAAAAAGTGGTATATCTCGGCTGATGTCACTTTTCTTGAATCTGAACCTTTTTTTAACAAAACCAATCCTACAGAACAATGTCTAGAAGACCCTCATGAAAATACTGAGTTCTTAATTCTGCCATATACCAACAGATCTGAGCCTCCAACTATACAACATAATTTTGAATGAGGATCAGAAGCTGAAATGGATACAAATTTCCCCATTGAAGCAACTCGAATAGAAGTTGACAAGGTTTACACCAGGAGAAAGAAGATTCCATATATGATGCAAGTCCATGAATCCAATCCAAGTTCTGCACCAGAAAATGAAGAAATACCTGAACCAGAAAATGAGATTGACCTTCCAATAGCCATCCAAAAAGGTACTAGAAATTGCACAAAAAAACCTCTTTATCCTCTCTCAAATTATGTTTCTTATGATAGATTATCAGCTAACCATAAAAGCTTTATTGTAAACTTGAATTCTGTGGTTATACCAAATAATATTACTGAAGCACTAGCAAAGAAAGAGTGGAGAGATGCTATGCAAGTGGAAATGACAACATTAGAGAAGAATAACACTTGGGAAATTGTGGATAAACCCAAAGAAAAGAATATTGTTGACTGTAAGTGGATATTCACAGTAAAATATAATGCTGATGGGTCACTTGAAAGATACAAAGCAAGATTGGTGGCCAAAGGAAACTCTCAAGCATATGGAATAGACTATGAAGAGACGTTTGCACCAGTTGCTAAAATGAATACTCTAAGGATTCTTCTATCCTTAGCTGCTCATTTTGATTGGAAACTACTACAATATGGGAGGTTCTCAAAAGTTATGAAGGGATTTGGCTACAAACAAAGCCAAGGAGACCATACGTTGTTCATAAAACATTCAGAAAAGGGGAAGGTGACAATTCTTTTGGTGTATGTGGATGATATTATAGTAACTGGGAATGATGAAAAAGAAAAGGAAAAATTGAAACAAAGACTAGTCCAAGAATTTGATCTCAAAGAGCTTGGAAAATTGAAATATTTTCTAGGAATTGAAGTAGCATACTCTAACCAAGGAATCTTTATATCCAAACAAAAATACATAACCAATTTGTTGGTTGAGACAAAGACTATTGGATGCAAACCTACAACCACTCCAATGGACCCCAATCACAAACTGGGTAAATCTAGAGATGAACCAGAAGTAGAAAAAATGATGTACTAGAGGCTGGTTGGAAAATTAATATATTTGGCACATACCCGACCAGATATTGCTCATTCGGTAAGTGTAATAAGTCAGTTTATGCATGAACCGAAGGAGTCCCACCTTCAAGCTGCCTACATGATTTACTGGATATTGTACTTTCCTGGGTGGAAATTTAGTAACATGGAGAAGTAAAAAACAGAATGTGGTGTCTAGATCATCAGCTGAATCAGAGTTCAGAGCACTTGCTCAAGGAATATGTGAATTATTATGGATAAAAATTATTCTGGATNATTTGAAAGTTGATTTGAAGGGTCCCATGAAACTGTNTTGTGATAATAAATCAGCAATAGAAATTGTACACAATCCCGTTCAACATGACCGGACAAAACACGTTGAAATAGATAGACACTTCATCAAAGAAAAAGTAGACAAAGGTTTAATATGCATGGCATATGTCCCATCTAGGCAACAAGTAGCTGATGTGTTAACAAAAGGTCTCAATAGCCCTATCTTCCAAGATCTTATAAGCAAGCTGGGAATGACCAATATCTATTCCTCAGCTTGAGGGGAATGTCAGAATATGTGAATTTATTAAGCAATGAATATTACAATTAATATGACAATTATGTCTAATCCCTAAAATTAAGAGATTAGGATTAGTAATTATTGAGTAGATTTCCTTTCATTAAGATTAGGTATTATTGGATAGATATTCCCTGATTTAGAGACTTTATTTTAAAAGATATTTTTACCTTAATTAGATCATGGTTTGTTTCTTTTTAAACACCTACTTCTGTTTCCAACATACATGTGCATGATTTGAGAAATTCTACTGTATGATAAAATTAAATCATTGTTTTAGCTATTTGATATCTCTCACCTATATTATAGGAGGACGTGACCCAAATAAGATAAAAGTAAACAAATTATTATCTCCTTTAACGTAGATTAGGTTTTGATTAGCTTTTTGTTGTAACTTATACTATAATTTTTATTCAATAAATATTTATTTTGAGTTTGAAAATGTTCATTATGTATTGAAAATGTTATATTTGGAATGTATATTTTGCTTTGAATAATTTCTTTTATTAAGTTTTAATTTTGTGTCGAAATCAAATTTAAGAAAAAAATAACGTAAGTATTTTATTGTGTTACTACACACGTAAGTTTTACATAGTTAAAATAAAATTTCAAAATTTTTGTTTAATATTTTCTACCAACAGAAATAAATTTACGTTAAAAATATAAATTAACGTAAATTTATATATTTGAAATATAAAAAATCTAAAATAATATAGATAAAAAGTTTTTCTTTGTGTTGGAGTGTTGAAATTGATAAATGGAATGTCTTGACTTGAAATAGTGGTAAAATAGATAAAAAGCAATGGGTAAGAAAGGGGGTAAATATTTTAATCTGTGTTCCAAACGCATTAGTGGCTTAATTAGTGGAACAAGATACCAAATAATGCTATTTATGGTTATACGTAATGCTTTGAGGTTCACAAAGATCATAATATCTTGCTAAAATTGTAGAATTCGTTTTTATCATTTATGAAAATTAGTGTAACATTTAATTTATATGATAGAAAGAAAAAATTTATTTCTAAATTCACTCTAATTTATTTTCAAATCTATTCAAATAAACAACAAAAGAAATTATCATCAAATCTTCTTAATTACTCTCTCTTAAATCTACGTGAACAAGTTCAGACGAATAATTTAATTAATTTAAATGATAGCCAATAATATACTCTACACTTATATTTATATATTTAGAAACTCATCATATTCATTCTCTTTCACTTTGATAATTAATCTAACATATCTGATTCTAAGTATCCAAGTCTACGTACTAGCTCTGTATCATATCTTTACCACCACCAAGTCGTATCTTTACTTTTCCTTCCTTTTTTTTTTCTACGAGATATTCTTTATTATGCATTTCATAACAAAAAGTATTTATGATTTTAAATTGTTGTACAAAGATATTTTTAAGAAAACAATGTTTTGGATAAATCAATTTCAATTTTAATATTTAATAAATAAAACAATATTTAAATCAATTTCATATTTAATAATCTAACAATATAAATATAGACAACTTTTACTTCAATGTTAGAGGAAAAAACAAATAGAGGAGTAAGAGAAGAAAAAAATTGTTACAGCCGTCTAAAATTAATGATATGTTTAAACTGAAATAAGATAAAACATTCGTAGTTATATAATGCAATATATAATACATATTTTGAAATGCAAACGAAAAAAATATTTTTAACTTTTGAAGACAAAGTTTACACACGTTATACCACAGTTTATTATGAAAAACTATAAAAATATTATAAAAATTAAAAAAAATTGAAAAATTAAAAATATGCTTTAGGAAATTAGATTTTAACATCCATCATAAGATTATCTTTAGTTAAATATGTAAAATGATGTTTTTTTAAATGTTTATTTTTTCTAATAAATAAGACTAAAAAAATTTGAAAAGAATTTTTTTTTTTTTAATTTTTAGATCCGAGATTGACTTTAGTCCAAAATGAAAAATCAGCACCACATAATTCTAAACAGGTTCAAAAAACTATTGGAAAAATTATTTGATTTTTTTAAAGTAAATCTTAGAGCTGTCAAAATGGGTAACTCGGCTCGATCCGGCCCGGCCCATCACGGGTTGGTCACTTAGTGAGCCAACTCAACCTGGCTCATTTATTAGCGAGCCAAAAAAAACTTGAACCCAGCCTGACCCATCACGGGTTGGTGGGTAAACGGATTGGCTCACTAGCCCATTTAATTATATTTTTTTAAATAAAAAAGTACACAAACTTTCTATAATTTAAATTTAAACAAATTTCACTCCCAAAAAATTATGTTAAAGACAATTAAAAAATAATAAAAAAGTACAATATAATTCAAATGTCATCCAAAAACAAACACAAAAAACATACAAATAAGTTTCTTATATTCATCATTTTTTGTTCCTTATCCATTTATGATATTAGAATCTTGAATAAATATTCTGCTCTCTT
>NC_028358.1:10100610-10198353 GCF_000741045.1 Vigna radiata var. radiata
AACATCAACAAAAAATTAATAGTTTAATCTGTAACATAATTTCCCAAATTCAAAGATATCAAAAAGAGCTTGTTCAAATAATGTATACTCAAATTGTTTNAATAAAATGAACAAAATCTGATACAAGCATGTCAGAACATGAAAAAAAATCATTCCATGTCTTTAAATCCCCCAGAACAAAAAACAAAATCGCAAACCCCTATCGGGTTTTTGAAAAAAAAAAAGAAAGAGAAGTGAGAAAACAAAAATGTGGAGAAAAGAGAAGAATTAAGGAAGGGGTTTTTACCTTCTCCTTGAAGAATTTCAGTGAAGTGAGGGTGAAATTACCGTCAAATGAGAGCAAGTACCGTGAGAGTGATTTGTGAGAATAGAGGTTACTTTTTTGGTATACACAACGAGTGAAGAGAGTATTTTATTTTTTAAGGTTTCATAAATAAAATAATAAATTAAAAAAATAAAATTAGGTAGGTGGGTTGGTGGACCAACTCGGCTCACCACGGGTTCAACCCACATAAGCCGGGTTGAAATCTGACCCGCACATAAGTGGATTGTATTTTTCAAACCCAACCCGACCCGAACCCGTGACGGGCCAGATTGGTCCGCGGGTTGTGACCCATTTTGACGGCTCTAGTAAATATGATATTATATGTAATTGTTCTACATAATTTCATTCATAATGAATAATTAATGAGTTACGTAATTCTTAAAAAGAAAAATTATTTGAAAAATGAATTTTTTATTTATTTTTATCAATTTTTTATTTTTTGAAAACTTTGTATACAAATTTAATAAATGACGAATTTCCATTCTCTTAAAGGGGAGACTTTTGGTAAACAAAAAGAAAGATTTGGCCAACCCCACATAAAGGAACCATGGAAAACTAATTAATTAAATAAAAGAACTTTTTCTATTATATATATATTTTTATTATATACAAAAGTGTTAAAAATATTTTGGAGTGCACATTTGCGAGTACATGATTATTTGATACGATGTTGAAATCTAAACTAGAATACAACTAATTGATTCTACATTATATAAAATCATTCTAAACATTCAAATTTAATGTTTAATGTTTATAAATATTTTTTCATTTTTTTTAATTTAATTGAATTTTATTATGTATTTATTATTATATTATATTATTTTTTATTTCATTATATAACTTTTTTTATTCTTTTTGTGCTAAAGTTAAAGTTTGAGAATCTTAAAAAGATTTATTTCCTCTTTTTGTCTTTTTTAACCATTGATTAAAACATATTTTTTATTTTTTATAAAGATTTATTTCCTCTTTTTGTCTTTTTTAACCATTGATTNTTCCTCTTTTTGTCTTTTTTAACCATTGATTAAAACATATTTTTTATTTTTTATAAAGATTTATTTCCTCTTTTTGTCTTTTTTAACCATTGATTCAACATTTTTTATTTTTTAAGAACAAATTTATTTACTTAGACGAAATTAAGTGTTGATATGTGATATACACACATTTTATGTCTTTAAATCAAATATATTCTAGTTTTTTTTTTTTTTTAATTTGAAAACAAGGACCATACAAAAATTTCTCTATTCCTAACTACGAAAGGTCCAATACTTTTATTCTTATAATCGTGTCTCAAAACACAATCATGACACTAATATACTTATTTCCTTAATGAATAAATAAATCCCTATCAAAATTACGTAAATTTTGCACAATTCTCTTATTGAATAAATAAATCATATACTTATTCATACATTGTCTTCCAAAATCATGAAAAAACTAAGATGTACCAGATGGGCCAAACGGCCACAAAATCACCTTATAAAGACAAGACTAGACGGTTTAAGACTGATGGTCGGTCAAAATCCGTAATCATACTTATGCCAGGTTTAAGGTAAGAATTGAATAAAGTTATTGGATTGGGATTGAGCCATGATTAAGATTTCACTAATTCCAGGCCCATGGCAAAACCTATAAGTACAGGTCAAAGGTAAGAGGTAGATGGTTCATATTTACTACGCATTTACTATTGTCCCAAACTTACTGTACGGACTATACACTAACTTGAGCGTCGAAGAACCTTTGACAAGTGCACCTCCGGACGACATTTGAGGACACTGAAGGAGACTAGTGAGCGAGACCGGACGACATTGAAGGACACTGAAGGAGACTAGAGAGTGAGACTAGACGGTTCTAAAGGTCAAATTGTGAAGATGTTAGTAGTGACTCGACCTCGCAACCAAAACAATACCAGATGGGTCAGACGACACTTGACCATCTCAATTTGTGCTTGTCACCTCATGTTAACCTTTGTGTCGTTTCAGTCTCAGGGGTCGGACGACTACAAGATCACCTTGTAAAGACATAACCGGACAGTCTAAGACGGAAGGTCGGTCAGAACCCGTAATCATACTTATGCCAGGTTTAAGGTAAGAAGTTATTAAAGCCATTGGGCCAAGATTGGGCCATGATTAAGATTTCACTAATCCCATGTCCATGGAAAAAACTATAAATACAGGTAAAAGGTAAGAGGTAGGTGGTTTTTATTTACTACGCATTTACTATTGTCCCAAAATTACTGTACGGACTGTACACTGACTTGAGTGTTGGAGAACTTTTGACAGGTGCACCTTCAGACGACATTGGAGGATACTGAAGGAGACCAGTGAGCGATACCGGACGACGTTGAAGGACACTGAAGGAGATTAAAGAGCGAGACCAGATGGTTTTGAAGGACAAATTGTGAAGGTATTAATAATGATTCAACCTCATAACTGAAACATTTTGACGCCCACCGTGGGGCTAAGTGACTTGACAAACCCAATGGTGACCACGAGAAACATGAATGTAGAAGATCCCGCCGAAATGATCAGGATGTTGCAACCAAAAATGGAGGAAATGTAGTAGCACCACGAAGCAGAGGTGGCGACCATCCGAGCAGAGTGCTCGACTTAGATTGTCAAAGAAAAGAGGCCAGGAGCGGGCGAGAAGGCGGAAGAGGAGCGCGACAAGGCCGCCTAGGAAGACCAAGCCGAGCATAGTAGTATGCTAGATCCAACGTGGAAACCGACCGAGCAGGAGCTCGAAGGGAGTAAGGCTAAGGCCGATCATGCTGAAAGTGTCGCAGTGAGTATGAAACTAGTAGTGAAGACCGAGAGTTCGTCCGCTCTCCTGCCTTTGTCCAAGCCATCACGGACGTCCACATATCAAAACAATTTGTTTACCCACAGTCCAAGGTGTATGATGGAACAACCGGCCCAGAGTCCTACATCAAGAGTTCTACTAACACAATGCCGTTCTGAACTGGCAGTGATGCCATATAGTGCCGAGCGTTCTCCCTATCATTGGAGGGGGAGGCATTAGAATGGTTTAACTCATTGCCTCCCAATTCTATCGAGAACTTTGAGGGTCTACGATGCATGTTCAACCGATAGTTCGCTAGCAATAGCACTCAAGACATAACCATCTTCGACATAGTAAACCTCAAACAAGGAAAGGAGTAAACGTTGAAGGCGTTCATGGATCGTTATCAAAAATTCGTTCGACGAACAAAGGGCCTTAACCTTGAGTTCGCCCTCTAGTACATCCTACCAGCCATGAAGTCGGGGCTGTTCAGATAGTGTCTGCCGGCGCACCCCAGAAACTATATGGAGGATTTGCACGAACGGGTGGCTGATGAGATTAGGGTAGAAGAGATGAAGCTATCCTACAAGAAGGAAAACCAGGAGGTGCAGAGTGAGAAGCCGGATGGGAAGAAACTTGACAACCAGTTGAACAAGCCCGGAAGGGCTAAGCAGAGGACTAAGGTTTCAGCAGTATATCCTACTGAACGCCTCTCGTGCCAGAATATTGCAGGAAGCCCTGAGCACCGAGCTAATTCAAGTGCCCAAGCGACGCCCGACACCACCCGGGGAAGAGGACAACAAGCATTGTCTCTATCACAAGAACATAGGTCACACTACTGAGGAGTGCGTGATTCTGAAGGATAAGATCAAAGCGTTGATCCAAGCGTGACACCTGAAGAAATACGTAAAGGTTAACCGCCCCGAGGTACCGGTACAATGGCCACGTAGTCCGCGGAGGCCGAAGGAGCACGAAAGACCAAGGTATGGTTGGAATGACCATTCCCGGTCTAAACGACAGCGAAGTCAAAGCCGAGGTAGAAGTCATGACCGCCTGTTGCCTGGGCACATTAACTCGATCTCGAGAGGGTTTGTGGGCGGGGGTTCATCATCATCCCCTTGGAAGTGCCACGTCTGGGCCTTGCAGTCCTTCCACGCAGTGGAAGAGCCCAAGAGGACCATGCCTCCCCATTACTTTTACAGATAAGGATTTCCATGCCCCTGATCCCGACCCGGACGATCTTATGGTCATCATGGTAGAGATAGCCCGTTACAACATAAGCAAGGTGCTCGTCGATCAAGGCAGTTCAATGAACATTCTCTACTGAAAGACATTCCAAAAGATGGATATTTCGGATGGCTTAATCGTCTAGTATAACAAGCAAATAATAGGTTTTGCAGGCGAAAGGGTGGATACCCAAGGCTACGTGGACCTGAGCACTCGCCTTGGGACTGATCGACATAGTGAGGAGAAGCAGGTGCGTTTTCTATTAGTGGAGGTCAATACCTCGTACAATGTCCTCCTAGGGCGACCGTGTTTGAATGCCTTTGGAGCTATCGTGTCAACCCCCCACTTTACCATGAAGTACCCGTCCGGCAGGGGGACGATATGCACAGTCCGGGCAGACCAAAGAACAATGAGAGAATGCTACGCGGGTGGCTTAACCCCTAGATGGTCAGGAGGAAAACCAACCGATCGGAGGTGGCTATGGCAGACCTCGACCCGTGAACAAATACCGAAGACCGGCTAGAGCCATTGGGAGAAACACAACTGGTCTTAGTTGGGAAAAATGACTCCCAAACCACAACAATGACAAGGGGACTACGGTGTTGAAGGACACTGAAGGAGACTAGAAAACGAGACCGGACGAATTTGAAGAACAAATTTTGAAGGATTATCCTATTGTATTTATACTCTTGATATTTCGTTGAAGTTATCAAATTAATACTATTTTACAAAGAAACTTCAATATTGTCAAGTTAGTAGTTAGCAAACTAGATAGGGTTAAAGTAACCCTGAGTCGTTTCCCAACGAATACGGAATTTATTTTCAGTACTTGACTCTTATGGAGACTCTGAAAGGTTAGTAAATGTTATACAATGCTAATGAAATTAATGTTTGCAGAATGTTCTGAGTTTAATTGAAGAACAAATAGGAAACTTATAAACAATTATAATGAAATAGACTAATTTCATTACTTTTCCAAGATAGATTCATCATCGGTTATCCACATATTATTGTTCATTTGATTATTGCTTGGGTTTCAAATTAATTAAAGTACATTCTTAATTAATTTAAGGGCAATCTTACAATTAATCAAAGTAGATTCTCAATCAAAAGCAAGACCTTTCTAGATTATTTACAATAAATTCAACCAAATTACATTCTCAATTAAATCCTATTGTGTTTAATCATATGATTATTTTTAAATCTCCTAACCAAATTAAAAGTTAATTATAATCAAATTAAATTCTCAATTAAACACGGTGGTCCGAAAGTTGGTAAAAAGGACACTGACAAACATCTAGAAAAAGAGATAAGTGTACAAGAAAAAAAAGTTCTCGACACTACCCCTTTTTCCATTATACACTCGCTTGTTTTCCTTACAGACTGCCAGCCAGATCAAGGCGGCATCCTCCACATTACGCACCACATAGGACCGGCCAACCCATTCCAAGAGGTCTTTCTTCAGGTGGAGATTGAACCATGATTAGGGTTTTGATAATCTAGGCCCATCTAAAAAAAAAGTAGAAGTCAAAGATAAAAGGTAGGTGATCATATTAATTATAAATTTAAGACTTTGCTCTTATTACTGTCTAAATTAATTAATAACATAAACATCGAAGTGCCTTTAATAAATACCCCAAACGGTTTGAAACATCAACAAGAAAGTATTTTAACAAAAAATAAACAAAGTTACTCAGATAAACAAGGAACAAGGAGTCTTCATTACTCGACAAAAACAAATATATATCCATGATAACTAAACAAGAATAATCATATTACTACATATAAATATATATATTTATTATATTTATAAATTTTAACTAATATCCACAATTAGACGCATGCTCGACATAATCTAATCGTTGAGTAGACACACCTTTAGGAGTGTATGATAAATGTGTAGACATAACTTTTTGTTTTTTGTTGATGATATTCCATTCAAGAAAATCTTCAATGTGGATGCAATCATATAAATAACATTTTGCCTCACTTTTCTTGTAATCAGCTAAAATATATCTTAAACATTTAATTATTGGCTTCACGCACTTTAGTGACAATCCAACTCAACATAAATATCAACCTAAATTTTAGTGGGTTTTGTCATCGAGTTAACTCCAACGAGTTTATGATGGAAGAACTCACACACATATTACTCATCCAAAAATTCCATTAAAAAAACAATTTTAAACTTTATTTCACTGAAACGTATTCGAAATAGTTATTCAATTTTGTGAGCTTCTCCATTTCACATAAATTATGTTAACACCAATTATAAATTATTAAGCAACTCCAATATAGAGTTATTTATAAAAGTTATTTGATAAAATAAATCATTGGATAGAATTTCTTATGCAAGTATACTTACTAAAAAAATGTATGCTGTAAAGGAAAAGTACGAGTGAAAATGTATTTTAATTATTACGTTATATGTTAATTCCATAACTCATACATTAATATTAGTATATATTAAAAATATCAGCATTAGAGTGAATCTGTAGACAGGGTTTTTAAATCTACATAATATTATAGAATCCACAAAATTAAAATAAATAACGTAATTTAATTTGATAATTTTTTATAATTGAACAATAACACATTAAATTTTAAAATATATTTTCATAATTATTTCAATGTCACGTTATTTCTGACAATAAATACAAATAAAATCTTATAATTTGTTTGAATAGAGCTAAAAAGTTACATTAGTTGTTTTGATAATCTCTTTTCGTTTATTGATCATGTAATTATTATTATTTGACTTACTTTTCAATTTGTAGTTAATTTTTGTTTAGTTTTTCTTAACATTTACATTTTTATTTTATTTAAGTTTTCTTCTAAGCAATTTTATAATTTAATTTAGCCTCATTTTTCTTTATAAACCTGGTTATAATTTGTTCTTATCTTTCGATTCATGTTCTTTCAACAAATGTGAACTTTATGATATACTAACAAAAATGTTTTCAGATGAAGAGAATTTATAAATATGTTTAAAATTACTTTAATATATTTAAATTGAAATTCTTTACAAATTCCTAATAAAAGCACTTCACAAAAAAACATTTCCTTTTAGTTGAAATAATTTATTTTCAATTATAAATTGCTTTTGCCAATATGTACGTATTAATGTATTTTCTTAATGTTTATACTTCAGCAAAGAAAATACAATAACATCATAATAATAAAAAGTGTAAACAGTAATTATCCAAAAAAAAATACAATAATATCATAATAAAATTTTAAAACAGTAATGAAAAAAAAGCCACTTTGATAACCATATATATTATTATCCCACTTCCTTTCATTTCATTTAATATAACAACATCTGGTAGATTCAACAAGTAATCCGTGTGTAATATTAATTAGTTAAGAACTAAACTAAAAAAATTCTAACATCTACAAGCATAGATGAATCCAAATTTTATTCTAATTTTGAATTTAAACGGTTTTCAAAAGGACGGCTATTACTTGTACAACAGTTCTACTGAAACAAGCAGTTTAAGAGAAAAGTTTTTTTGTGTGTGTGTGTGATTTATATATATATATATATTAAAGGAAAGGTAAGATAGGATCACATGTGATTCCTTGTAGTGTTGATAATTTGATATGTATATTTATAATGTTTTGTTGTTTTGGGTGTCTTTTCAAAGTAGATTATGATCAAGGTTTTAGGATGTTGTGGGGTCATGTTACAAGTTTTAAAATTAATCTAATTTGTCTTTCGGCTTAAATAGTTTAACTTGGATAGAGTTATGTTCTGGCATGACTAGTGTTTCCAGAAGACCATTTATTAATAAGGAACTTTTGACTATCATCCCTTAATATTAATTTTCACTTTTATTTGTCTACAGTTTTATTAGATTATGTATAAAGTTAGTATCACTTAAAAAAAAATAGCATATAATTTGGGTTTTTAACGCCAAATTTGTAAGAGATGTTAGATTGACGTCAAATTTTGTCAACATATGATGTTAATTTAACGTCGAATTTTGTCAACATTAATTAATTATTTATTTATTTAATTAATTGTGATCTTTTTTTACAATTCTACGGGATCTGAAAAGCTGAAAAACAACACATTTTAGTTTTTGGTATTTTATGAAGCATGAACTATGATCAACAACAAAGAATAATAACAAAAAATAAGCAAGTTCAATCAAACAATAACAAACAAGTTCAACCAAACAAGAACACACCCGTTCAACCAAAAAATAATCATAAACAAGTTCAACAAAAAAAAAAAACAACAAACAAGTTCAATAAATAAGTTCTTCAAAACGAAAACGAAAACTAACTTTCAAAAGGTGGGTTCATCGAAATAAAGTGTGGTCACCCCGTTAGAGAGAAAGCAGAAGGCACCTGTCAAGGACAAGAGCACGAAAATAATCGGTCAAAGCAAACGAAAATCATACATAAAGTAGTTAATTAACATGCATTTGTAAAAAATCAAAGAAATATTACCTGTGATGGTAGTCAAACTTCGTTCGAGAAAAGTCTGAGAAGAGAAGAGGGTCTCGTGCGCTGAGATAAAGTGAATGAATTTTCAATCTCCCACTCTAATTTTTATTAAATTCACTAACCTTTTAACCTCTAACGCTCGACATTCGACGTTTTTATTTACAAAAATGCCAACAATCATTTTTAACATTGGTTATTCAGGCCGTTAAACATGTAACGTTATATGTTGATTTTGCACTTGTGTATACTTACTCTCCATCCAAGGTGAAAAGTATTACTCAACAAAATATAATTAAAATAAATAGTTATAATATCTTAATATATATTATTTTCATATAATAAATATAATTATGAATATAATAGGTTACAAATCCTTTTAAATTTGATAATTGACACACACATATATTATAATAAATTTAGTAATAGACATTCTGTCAATTAATTTTATTTGTTAATCAATTACTATTTTTACATGTGTTATAATTTTGATTCACTTTTGTCTATAAAAGTGTTCACCCAATCTCACATACTTGGATTTGGATTTACTTGTTTATATACTTTTTGTCTTTAGATTTGAGCGTTGGACAATATCTCTGTAGGTGGATCTTTTTGGTTTCTTTCGCAAATCAAATCAATAGAAAATCTATTCACATTACTTCGAAGGACTAGCACTCTTTTCTAATAAGAATAATTGGGAAACTAAACCTTTTTCCTTTAAATAGAGAAGATTATGTAGAAAATTAATTAGATATTGAAAAAGAAGGGTTAATACATTTTGTGCTTTCTACAAAAGAGTTAATTAGTAAAAAAAGTGTTTGTGGATATTCTAAATTTTCAAGAATATGTCACATATTGTTTCACTTTTTTTGGGGGAGAGAGATAATTCATCATGGGTCTTTGATTAGATATTGGAATAAGTTTATGAGAATGGAGATACATAATCAATTTTTATTAGTTGTTTGTATTAATGTGTTTAACATTGTAGTCATTTGTTGTGATATAATATATGAATCATTTTGTAAATTCAAGTAATTTATCTAGGTGATAATTTCAATTTTTATTAATTGTTTGTATTAATGTGTTTAACATTAGAGTGATAATATATCAACCATTTTGGAGTTACTATCATCTACTTATTGCCTAGATAATTGCAAGGAACTATTTGATATTTATCTGTTTCTTCTAAATTTGTACTATATATAGGTATAAGAGAAAAATCCATCTATGATTAATCAATGTGGCTTAGTGTTTCGATTATTTCTCTCTTGAAGTTTAGTGTAGGTTGTCGTGGTGACTTTCCATCTAAGAATTGGGTGTAGGTTGCTAGACATTTCCCATAAATATCTTATTAAGAGGGTTCTATAATTTCGATTTTTAACCATCAAAGTTCCTATTCGAGCTGTGGGGTTTAATTGAATAACGGAATATTTTTATTCTTGTATTAGGACCGATTTGTGTTAAAACAAGATTCATCATTGATGAAAACAATTTTAAGATTATTTTTAAAGGCAATATTTGATAGTTGAAAGATAAAACGTAAACATTCACGCATTGTAATGAAATGTCAAGAATAAAAAAATAAATATAAATTGAATTCAAATACTTGTTATTGAATAAAATTCTAAAATTACTTTTGAAGAAAATTTATTTATTAAGCAATTATAAACATAATTAATTGGGTGTTATTATCGAATTTGACTAAGTTATCTCTAAAGTAAACTAACTCGAAGGTTGACATGTAGTCAAATTTATCATCGTAAGGGAAAAACTCTCTTGCAAGGATTCTAATATTTAAGTTATTAAGGAATTTTGAGTAATTATATGAATAAACAATGATTATAAGATCATACTTTCTACTATAACATAGATGGACTTTGTTTATATCATATATCATTATATAATATTAAAGATATACTTAAATATTCTTTTTTTTCCTTATTCAAGGAGGTTAATATTTCATATCGATCATATATTTGGATCTATATTTAGTAGACCATTTTCGAATTGCACATATGGACATCGACGATTCAACAACAATAATAATCTAAATTTGAAGTGAATAAGTACACAAATAATAAAATCATTCAAACATCAACATAAGACCAAAATTAAAAAGTGAGTAAAATAATATAATCAAATGAACATTAAATATAATAAATATAATGGACAAAGGAAGACAAAAGTTACCAAGATATAACATTCATTTGCAAAAAAAAATTATAATGCTAGTCAACAGGAACATTATTATACCGTATGTCTAGTCAGCCACAAACTGACCGGTCAACCTTTACTCGGATCATTGAAAGAGCCAACATCGAGACTGGTTGGCTCGAAATCAAATCGGTCGACAATAAGCCAACACAATTAACTTTATTGTAGATCAAATTAGAGACAAAGTGTGATTACCCATGATTGGGCCATGATTAAGCCAATGTTAATCAAAAGTTCACTTTGAAACCTATAAATACAAGTTTGAGGTAGGGATGTAAGTGATCAACATTTACTACACTATTAATTTTTGAATTGAACAACGTTAAATTGACTTTGGCATTAGAATGTCTTATGTAAGTATCTTTTAAAGGGTTGAACGAGTGGTTGAACTAAAACTTGAATTACACGACAACTTTCAAACCCCAAACGACTTATCAAACCTTATCCATTGACCTCGATCTTATATTCCAAAACAATTACTATACATTCTCTTTTCCATTCCCGTATTTAACTTTTACAAAAAGAGGTTTTGTCTGTAATATTTTCGTTACCCTACAAAAATTATATGAAATCCCCATAAATAGATATCTATTGGCACCTATATTATGTTTTGTTGAAAGTTTACTCGTCAGAAATTGTTATAAAACTATATGTTAACTTGGTAGTTGGAATTTTCAATACCCTCGTAACTTCTACTCCCATCAAATTTGTGGATATCATTCTCATTAACAAATAACTCCTATCTACATTTTCACTTCATGAAATTCTCACATAATAAAGTTTACTTTGAAAAGTAACTTCCATCTCAATAAAGGACTTTTTTTCTCGACTTATTTTTATAATTTCGATTTTATCAACTTATCAAAATCTAATTTCCACCAACTATGATTCTTCAAGCATTTTTACTTTTTTTTTATATATAAGATTTAATCTCACTTTTGGCACATCACTTACCTTAAGACAGAGTATAATAATAAGTAATTAGGATTTCTTTTAGGGGATTTCCTTATATGAGACAAGAAAAAAAAGGTTAAAAGGATCACCACAGCAATGATAATAATAAAATTCACATCTTCCAGGAAAAAAAAAACTTAAAGAAAAAGTGGATTTTTTTTTTATTAAAACTGGGAAAGGAAGAAAAAAAAAAGGTTAACATTCTCTTTTTAGTGCACGAAAGATCTTAGATTTTGCATAAATAAATTAATAGGTAATTTAATAATTATATAAAGATTAAAGAGTTGATGGTTCCAGCATTCGACCAGCACTATCTTTCCAAAAATATGATGAGAAGACAACACCTGTCAGCTTAGATGACGTCGAAGGCATGATAGCCCTAACATTTAAATACAGACAATACTGAAAATGGTATCCAACAATATTATAGTTTAATGAAGTTCGAGAGATTATAGTCCCCTTCAGAAGTAAGCAAATCCAACACCTGGGGAAACATCATTAGTCCTTTTCTAATTTCTTGTTTTAAAAATTCCCACCACCATATTTTTTTGTCTCTTACCTTGTATTATGCTTCCTTAAGCTTCTAGTTTTGTGTCCAGGTGCAATCCTCCTATTTTACAGGTGTCCTCAGGCAATCACATTTCTCTTTCCATATATATATTATTTCATTTTTTATTTGAGAAATGATTGGTTGAGATACTTAAATTTTTTACATTCATTTGACATTATCATTATTTACTTTTTATTCTCTTCTTTATTGAAAAACTACAAAATTTTATACTTTTTAAACCATTTTACCTTTATATCACGTGTCAAATGAATGTAAAAGTGTATCATATTATTATTATTCTTACTCTTTTATCTCTACTCATGTCACCTAATTGCATAACACATTCTTCAATTTCCAAATATGCCTTTGTGTTAAACATAAATTAATTTTACATGTAAGTCCTTTAATTTTCCTACCTCTTTTAACACCTAATAAACAAATAATTTTTTTATTTTTCTAATTGATTCATCTCTCAAATAAAATTTTACATCACTAGGATGGGATATTTATATATCACCACCCTTTATTAAAATAAAATAGCAAGTTATTACATTATTAAAAGTCTCTATTTTCTAAACCTCTCATTGTCACAAAAAAAATTTGCCCTAGATTATAAGGGGAGCTATTGTTTATCTCTAAATTGAATTTAATTATTATATTGATTATAAATTACTTATAGTTGGAGGGAAAAAGGAGAATTTTGAGTGTTCATGATATAAATATTTCTCTTGTTACCCAATTTATTTCACCTTAAGAAATAATATTACAAAGCAGAATCTAGTATTTTATTTTATAATATATGCAGTACTAATTTTTTATTTATCAAATAATTAGAATTATAATGGAATAACAGTAAGGAAGTTTTGTTGTAATTATTATTTAAATGAGAGAAAAAGTGTAATGGTATTTTGGTGATTTGGTGGTTGATGGAGAAGCGTGCAACATTTTGAGTGTCAGTTTGGTCCCTAGGGTTTGTTTATTGAAACATGTTCTTAGAAAAGTGTTACCCGTAGTACCTTAAACAGTGAAGTGGATAGACATCATACGAAGTTAAGAAAGTGACCTTTGATTGACTGAAACATCTCAGGTATAAATATGCAGCAAACACCACAGCCAAAACATGCATCAAACATTAGACCTAATTGAGTGTCACAGAAAGTGTAAGAAACCATTTTTCTCCAAGAACAACCCTTACTGCATGTATTGGGGGAAAGTTTTGGGTGGCCAGATAGGTGGTGGAGGTGTGATGGAAGAGGAGGTATGGAGGAAGGGACCATGGACTGCTGAAGAAGACAGGTTGCTTGTTGAGTATGTCAGACTGCATGGTGAAGGAAGATGGAACTCTGTTTCTAGGCTTGCAGGTAATTAACAACACTCGATCAACAATACTCTTTTACTGTTTACTTCATTGAATTTCACTCTTATAAGTTACAATCCAACTGTGTTTTCAACTTCTTCTCTACATAAGATCTTCATTTTGAAAATTATACTGCAGCATGGCAGAAACTGTTCTATGATCTGATATGTATTCATACAGTAGTTTTTTGTGTTTGTGTTTGAAAGGGTCTTTTGTAACTTTTATCTTCCTCTATTAATGTACTTTTTTCTATTAACTGTAAATTATTGTGATTAGGGATAAGGTTAACTGTGTATTATTATGTGTCAAAGTGTACATAATGATGTATTGTTTTGGTTTGTTCATCGACAGGGTTGAAAAGAAATGGGAAGAGCTGCAGATTGAGGTGGGTGAATTATCTGAGGCCTGATCTCAAGAGGGGACAGATAACACCACAAGAAGAGAGTATAATTCTGGAGTTGCATGCAAGGTGGGGAAACAGGTAAAATTTATATGTATGTTCATTCTCTTGCCCTTTTACAGCATTTTTTTCCAAGTTCTTGATTGCTAACAACAAAACCAAAAACTTCAGGTGGTCAACAATTGCAAGGAGTTTACCAGGGAGAACTGACAATGAGATAAAGAACTATTGGAGGACTCATTTCAAGAAAAAGGCTAAAAGTCCCTCTGATGCAGCTGAGAAGGCAAGAAATAGAGTCCTGAGGAAGCAGCAATTTCAGCAGCAGCAACAGTTGCAGCAGCAGCAACAACAGTATCAGGCACAACAACAGCTACAGTTCAACTTTGACATGAAAGGCATCATGGCCTTGCTTGAGGATAACAACACATGTAGAGCACCTTATGCAGCATCTCAATCTAGACAGGAAATGATCAACATGCAGCAAAACACCACAGAAGAGCAAGGATTCTTGTACTCCATGCTCAATGGCAACTTTTCTGCAGCAGAAACCTCACCTGAAGAAACTTTTTTGGATGGTCTGTGGAACTTGGATCATGGGAATTTCACTGTAGCTAGTGCAGCAAGCAAAGTCGGTCTATACAATTTAGTTGCTCCCTTCTGTTAATGGTTTAGAAAACTACTCCTTGGTTAATCTAATCTAAGTCATAGTTTCATATGCTCCAAGAAAAAATCTACAACTTTTGGAGTTTCCATGAGTAATTGTTGTTGCAGAAGCTGTTTGATGGAAATAGTAAATTATATACTTACTTTGTAATCTGTCAATAAAGTGTCTCATTTTTTTCTTATAAAAACTGAAATGAACTTTGCTTTTGGATAACAACCACACTAATGACAACTTTACAGCTTCTAGGAAAATAAGGAAGAGCCAAAATGCAATAAGAAACTCATAAAGGGAACTTTCCCTTTGCATTTATCCCAAAAGCTTATTAAAATAAACACATGAGTTATTTTAATAAAGAAAAACTTTCTTTAATAATTTTTTTTAACAACTTTTTTATAACGCATAAGTGATAATTTATGATTGATTCGTTTTAAATATTATTTTAAAATAAATTCAAACAAACAAATATTAAAAAATATTGTTAAAATATCATTATCCTTTAATAAATCTTCTCACATACTTGGAATCATTTAGTTTGAACTATGCAGGGGTATACTATGGCAGTGGATTCAGAATCTTTTTAATGGGGAAAATAGATTATAATATTTTTACAAGATAAACGACCTTTAATCAATAATTTAGTTTATTCCATCTTTTTTCTCTTATGTTTTTAATATGATTTAAAAAGTTATCTTTGAAGATATTGTAGATTAAAAATACTTGTGTAGATTACAAGTAACCTACATCAGCAATTGTCTATGCATGTGTTGAAATTCCATTTTGTAAGACAAATAAAAATTAGACTTGAGTGCATTGTTGTTTAGTATGGGAACAATTTCGGTTCATTTTGGTCTATAATTATTTTTACACAATTTTGGTTCATATATTTAAAAATGCTAAATTTTTATCTTCGTAATTTAATTGCTCAAGTTTGGTTTATATATTTAAAAAATGCATAATTTTACTTTTACTCTTAACTTATCATTAGGTTTTAACCATTTTAATGAAGCAGCAATCTACTTATCTAATTTGTTTTAGGTGTATGGTGTGAGTTTTAAAGATTTTTTACTATTTTTTATATTTTATATTTTATATAAACAGTAGATATTAACTTGTAAAAAATAAATAATCAATGTGGCATATATGTTTCTTAGATTTATCTCGCCACATATATTAAAAAATTCAATAATGGGTCAAACATAATAGGACTAAAATAATAAAATTTTCAAATTTGTAGATAAAAATCGAATAATAAAACTATTAAATCAAATTGTCCATTTTTTTAAATGGCTAAGTTTATTCAATTAAAACAATGAGATAAAAATCGTCCAACAATAGAATAAAAAAAAAGAAATTAAACCTAAAGATTATATATATTTTTACTAAAAGAATATGTCAAGTGACAAATTAAGATAACATTCTAAATTATTCTCATCCGTTCATTTTGTGGACAAATTTGACAATTAATAAATCTTTCCACTATTAAATAAACATGTGGTCTCAAATAATTATATGATGATGAACCATTGATCCCAAAAACTTGTCTTATTGAAACAAAGACACGCATACGAGATTAACTTTATATTACATCTCTAACAATGATTCTCAAGATTTTTGCTTTTCTTATGCATTTGTCTGAAATTAAAGAAAGTGCAGCCAAATCATAGAAAAATGCACTAAAATTCTGCAAATATTGTTTGATTTGGATAGGAAATATTTAAATGAAAGCATGGATTTGCATAAACAAAAGCCTTTAAGCATAGATTATGTGAAACTTTTTGGTGAATTACCCAATACATAGTCCACATATTTGAATTCTTTCTCTTTCTTTAATCCACATATACATACAAATGCTTTCTATTTCTTTTTGCTTTCTTTCCAATTAATCAATTGGGGTTTGAGCTTAGTCTAAGACAGAACTAGATTCTTGAATACGTCACATATCTCACACGATATCTTTTTTAATTTCGCAAATAATTTATACGTCTATCTATATATAAAAGGATTGTCCTCTGAACTTATCATCTTAGAGTCCGATATTCTGTGAAAACATTATTTAAATGCTGGTTTTCGGAATTTGGCAAATTAAGAGAGAAAATACAAAGTATCACATTTTTTAAAATATTAATTTTTTTCCTCTGTTGTCTCTTTCTCTTGTGTTGAAATGCAAAAAATTCTTTAAGCTTAATAATGCAAATGTATGCAATCATGTTAAAATCTTTCGGAAAGTTGTCGGTAATGACTATTTACCGATGACTTAATGATGGTTATGATACTGTCAGTAAATCTCTTGTCGTTAACAATTATCGACGGTCTTTGGCCTTTGGTAATTACCGAAGGGTAGAAGTCCTTGATAATTGCCAAAGGAAAAAAATCTTCGGTAATTATCGACGGCCATTGGCCCTCGGTAATTATCGAGGGCTTCTGCCCTTCGGTAAGATCTAGGCAAATCTCAAGAACAATTATATTTCTTATCCAACCAAACAAACCTGCATAAATTGTTCAGAGCACAAACATACTTGCATAACAGTTTCCAACCACATACAAACCTGCATAATGTGCATCTCAATCATCCAATCATTGATCAGAAAAACAATATAACATTTGAATCATCCAATCATCAATAGAACATGTATTTTATAAATGAAACATAAAACAATCTAACATAATGTTCTAACATCCAAATCATCCAATTGATCTAACATCCAAATGATCTAACATTCAAATGTTCTAATATCCAAATGTTTCTATAACAACTATGTTCAATAACAAATTAAAACTAATATCCTTCATAGTTATCATATAAATGATCTAAATGATGTGGGCTGCTGAGGGACGACGGGTGACGGGGAGGGTGGTGGATGGTCGGAGGGATAATGGACTGATCCTGTGAAGTTTCAGGCATCACTCTCATGACCAAGGCCTTAAAGTTTCTAAACTCTGCTCTCAAATCAGTGAGTTCCTGGTCACGTTGCTTCAGTGCTTGGTGAGGTGAACAACGACCTCGTCAAAAGTAGTGATGGAAGAAAAAGGTCGGTGCTTCAGAATACCTCCTCTCGATGTTGTATAGTTTGTAGCAAGTTGTCCTACACCATACACTTGTCCCTTTTTCTTCCCACCAACGATGTCAACCCAACACTGTGTCCTATGGATGTCGTCTTCTGCATTACTCGCATCATCCGGTGTAGGAGCTGACCCATGTTCAGATCTAGCCTATGAAAGTCTCGTAGAAAATTCTTCATGTTCGAATATTAAAAGCAATGTTAGGGAATGATAGAATAACAAAAATGAAAAATTACTAATAGTAACATTGTTATTTGCTTACATGAGTCTTCCGAGATATTTCATCAACAAATTCATTAGTGCCCTTCCGAAGATGAGTCTGTGCAAAGACCTCATCAACATGGAGCGCCCGTCCCAAAGCTTGTGCCTGTAACATAATTTTGAGTTAGAAGTATAGATATGAAATAGAAAATACATAAGTTATATGAAAGAAACAGAAAAGTGATGAAAGTTTACCATACGAATGGCATGCTCATGAATCGTGATCGACCCATCAGTATGCAGGGTGTCACCCTTTTCAGAAGCTCTGTTCCTCTGGGCTTTAGCACACTTATTGCCAAACTCTACTGAATTCCAATGAGCCAGTAAAGAGTTCCAAATGTGCTAGCCCAACTAGTAAGGGCGCTCCCCTGCATTGTGGGCATCCTTAAACATCTTTGACAGCCGATGAGATGCTTTCATGTGGAAATTTCTTTCTATCTGTGTTTCATGTTCAGGTTTCCACTGCACCTTCATCTATAACAATAAACAAAACAAACATTGATTAATGAACATACTAAAATAAGAATGACAATTAGTTTAATGTGTTGTTCACTTGAAAACGCTGCTAGAATGACTTTCTGTTGTCTACAGGTATTGCTCCCCAAGTAGGCCGTGGACTAAAAAACTATTGCTTAATTGATTGTATGATGGCCTGGGAAGCAACCCTGGATGGAATAAACCTACATATAAGGAAATAAAAGTCATTTGAAATCAAAATGGTTAAAAAGGGGATTAAATTCTTAGCCTTTACCATACGGCTCAATCCATGGTCGATCATGGAGAGGCGGGTCAACACCTTCACCATCACCAGCTGAATCTGGATCAACAGATGGTGTGACAGTCTCAGAAGGCGGTATACAAGATGAGGAAGGTATAGAAATAGGGTTAGGGAGAGGAGTGGGGGTAATAAGCACAAGGGGAGGAGTGAGGGTTATAATCACAGGAAGAGGAAGAGGGTCTGTTGTAGGGGTAGGAGGAAGGTGTACTGCAGGGGTAGGAGTAGGGTGTATTGTAGGGGTAGGAGTAGGGTGTACTACAGGGGTAGGAGTAGGGTTTACTATAGGGGTAGGAGGAGGCCCCACGAATGATGGACCGAGGGCAACAATGGTAGGTAGCGTAGCATGCACCCTAAGTACATACTTTGGTGCCTGTTGTTGCCTTTTTTTAGGCCTTGCTACCCCTTTTCCTTTATCAGGAGGTTTTGAACCTTGTCCTGTCATTACTGCAAATGGTTACAAATAAAGTGAAACATTACAAAAGAATAAGGAAGGATCAGTACAAATTAAAGTGAATGTATTTTATAATTGCATACAACTTTTAAGATGGTTTTTTACATAACTCTATTGAAATGATAGCTCAATTTGCTACAATTGATGTCCAACATTCAATCATCGTCATCATGATCTTCATCTTCATCTTCATCTCCATCTTCTTCTTCTTCTTCTTCTTCTTCATCATCATCATCATCATCTTCTTAGAAGTTTCTTAGACTAGTTTAGTGCATTTTGCAAATTTTAACCATTCTAGCGCATTTACTTTAGCTCATTTTGAAGAAGAAAAAACTGTAGCGGGTGTCAATTTTCGTGCACAAGTCATTTTGTGATATTTGGCTGTTTAAACAAGTTCTAAATGTTGTTTTAAACTTGTTAGAACATTCAAATTGAAACCAAATTCATCTATGTGCAAAATAGCATATTCAAACCTCATTTATGAGTGAAATTGGGAACTAAAAGGGTGAATATGCTATACAGTTTGGTTTTCAACCTAATTAGAGTTCAAACAAGTTTAAATTGATGAATTAAAGTTGTTGAATGTATTACCACAATGTTAGAATCGCTTGTGGATGAATTAAAGTGTTGAAAATTCCATTTTGCCTGATGTGAGTGCATTAAACAACATATAGAACACTCATTTTTGTGAGCTTTGTGTGCCTAACTTGGCCTTATATCTTTGGCAGTAAGAGATATTGTTATGTGGACAGTTTTTAAACACATAACAATCATTTCTGATTTGAAAAGCCAAAACTGTTTACACTCATTTTGAGTGTTGAATTAACTTTGATATGGTGGTCCAAAATTGTTTACACTCATTATGACCAGTTTCAAGAAGTGTTGTTCTGGCTGTTTCAGATCAAACCCAATAATTGTTTCCATGTGGTAGTAACTCGGTGGAGCATTCAAGATCAAAGGAAAGTGTTGGTGAGTAGTGCACATATGTTGTTGACTGATTCATTTTGGTAGAAGAGGATACGTTAAACTTGGATTGGATTTAAATGAGGTTTAAAGTTGATTGTTGGAAGTAACTTAAGAGGGAAAAGTAAAATGTAGAGTGGGATACCAATAAAGAGAATTATGGAGGAGTTGCTTCAGGGTTGCCGCAAATGAGAGTAGAATGTTTGGTGTGATATGGGTTGTGTTTGTAAGTAAAGAAAGAGAAGTTTTCATCAAACATATTTGTATGTGCAGACCAGAAACGCAAAGTTGTTGCACCAGAAATCAACTCCAAAGTTGATCTTTCCTTACTCCAAACCATTCCCTAAGATGCTACCAGTATTGTAGAACCTTATGAGATAGTTCTGTACCCAACATAGAGCTCATACAAACAACTATTAATCAATTAAGAAGCTAGAAAATCAATCCTGCTACTGCCAAAAAGTGTGGAATCAGAATGCATAGTTGTAGTTTTATCAAACAGCTTATGTGCAGGATTTCAAACAATTAAATCAAGCAATTAAGTGTCTTGCAACGAAGGGTGGCACTCAAAATAAATTTAAGAGAGGCTCTATAATGGATTTAAAAAGAAAGAAACAAGTATAAGTTGTGGATATGGCCAATTTCAAACCAAATTTAAAAATAGGCAAAAGTGTTTGATGAAATGCCTAAGAGAGTTGTTAATGTGCATCAAATTTTTTGGAAAATGTAGTTTGGCACTAGTTCACACAGCTTTTTGCAATGTAAGATTTTGTTAAGTTTGAATTGTGCACTTCTTTTTAATCACTTGAACCAAGCTTTTGCTACCAAATTGAGATTAAATTTGATGCAATAATCATAACAAGCATTCAATACTAAAATTCTGCAGCTATACCAGAAAAAAATGTTGAAAAATTGGTGGTTGGAATGGCAATTTTGCACAAACACGTTTGGACACTTAATTTTATGATTTGACCAACTTTGTTTTACCAATTGTGACTTGTGAAAGCTGCCAGCAGAGACTAAATACATACAAATCAAAATTCACTGGTTGAGTTGCTCTTAACTCCAAAATGAAGCCAATTCACCAACCAAAATTCAACATATGAATGAAACTGAACTAGAAACAAATTTTATGACTCTAAGAAAGAAAATCAAACTTGAACAAGAGTTTAGGAATGAATTAAAAGATGTCCATAAGTGAGTTCTAAGCTGGACAGATTTAAACAAAAAAAAATTAGAAAACTCAGCAATCACTGGTGCAAATCGGTCCAAACTGCTGGAATATGTTTTTCCGGAAATTGGAAGTCACATCTTCAAGTCTCCAAATGAATTAGTTTCTGAGGATGGGTGGTTTGGACAAGTCTTCTAGGTCCTCTTGAAGTCTTTTAAGCATGCCTCTAGTCAAAGGTCCTTGGTTGTAAGGCTTCATAGATGATAACTCTTCTTGATTGTGGATGACTTTATTAGTGATGGACTCATGGCTATCTATTGGACTTGAGCCCAAGTCATAAAAAATTAAGAGTAGAGAGTTTGTGAGGTTGAAGGGTTGGGGTTATCGAAGAAGACACATAGCCATGAATCTAGGATATATGTTGTGACTGCTGCACTGGGTCTCTTGACAAAATTTGAAGATATTTACAGACTATGGACTTTTCTTTCATGGTTCCTGGATGCAGACTTTGTGGAGAAAGAGAAATGGAGATACATAACTCTAAATGAAAAGACTGTTCAAGTATGAATTTCATGCTTCCTATTGTTTCATTTCCTTATTTCTCTCATTGCTTACCATTCTTATCATTATATTATTTTAGACTAATGTTTTGTACTAAAGTTTTGTACAATAAATGTATCTCTATAGAACTTTTGAAATCCTATAAAGTTCGGAGCATTGTGATTGGGCTAACACACACTCTGTTTTTTAAAGTTTATTAAGGAGGGTTATTACATACAATCCCTGCTCAACAAAGGGATTGGAACCAACCAATAGAAGAGAGCACCACACTATGTCAAATTATATGCACAACCTATTCTGATACTTTGATAACCCTTTCAACAGTTTTAATTATCAAAGTAGAATTGTTTTAACTCTAATTAGGCACAAAACAGACTTGTAATTCAGATTCACCTTGCAACTTCCATAATTGACTCAAAATGGATGGTTTGACATACTAATTTGCATATATGTCATTCTAACTTCAAATTAATTTCTCTAACAACTTCAATACATTAATAAAAAGTTATTCCTCATGTAGGTCACAACCATGCAGTAACATGAAGAAAGAGACAAAGAGAGATTAATCAAATGCATCAAGCATGAGCACTCTACATTGCATACCAATATTTGTACCAACTAATAGTCTTAAGGTAGGAAAAGAAATATCTAACCTTATAAATATATAAGACAAAGAAGCATAACCTGCTACCCTCACTAGATGTGAATCTGCTGGTGACTGTTTCAAACAAGGATCAAGGAGCTCGTCACAATTGACCATACAAAAATACAAAATTCATTTAAGAGATTTGTACAAAGAGGAATGCAAACAAGGACATCTTGTTTGAGTGTGCTCGTACTTTAAAAGATTCAAAAGAAAGTCAAAGGAAAAAGATAGTATCACATAACAGCTCATTTATTTCTCTTTATTTCTCTATAATAAATCATTTATCACAAGGCAAATTCCAATTCACTGTAATAGCTCATTTATTTCTCTTTAAATATGCACTTATCCAATTAAAAAAAAAAACACAATTTGTGAATGAACTAGAACAATAAAGTGAACAAAGGAAAGGAAAGGAAATGGTGACAGTGACATTCATTTGTATTAGAGAGAAAATATGGATCGAACTTAATATTAAAAGAGCTATCCCCATTGAAACTCCTAGAAATAGTTAAATGAACAAATCATCATATGTGCTAGACAAAGTTTGTAATTACAAATCATCATATTGAAATGAAAAGAAACATGCCCAAATTCATTCATTCTCTTTATCCAACAAAATACATGTAACATTTGATGGGATACATGTGTGCTAGACAAAAATTAAAACATCTAAGCAGAATACAAAGAAATGAATTCATAGCATTTGATGGAATGAATCAATTAGAATAAAAGTCCATTACTACACACAGAAAACCGGCTAAAGAGAAATGTGGTAAGGAGGCTAACATGAACAATTTAATAAAATAACTCATTCACAAATAGAATCCTTAAATTTGTTTCTGTTCACTATGGAGAAAAGACTTTTCATAGTATTCTGCAATAGAATATAGTTGAGGCCTTAGGTTCTTAAGTTCCTAAAATGATCACATATGAAGATTATATTAGTATTTATGCATGTTAAAATAATAACCACAACAACTGAAGAGAAACTAATCAAGCATTCCACTAGAAGATCCTCGACTATGTTAATCTAAAAAGAGAAAAGTATTCGCTAGACCTTAACTTAATTAACCACATAAAGTGGTAACATTCAGATCTACTACTAACCACCTTTAGTTCAAGCCATTGACTAGACTTAATATTGTGTTCACCAATTCATTAATTCCCCACCTTAGTAGAGTACACATGTCGCGTCCCTCTAGTTTCCCATGTAAGTGGGAGACAAACTTTGCAGTTCATTTAATTCCCCCATCGAGAATCGTGTGGCAGCAGGGAAGGTGGGAATGTGCAGCTAGTGGAATCCACGTGGTAGTTTATGGAGAGCAGGACTTAGAAAGTGGAAGACAGGTGGCAAGTAGGGAGTGGACTGTTCGAGTTTTGAGAAGCCATATTTAAGATGGGATTTTAAAGGTTGACGCCACTTCTGCATGCAACCCTTCTTCTTCCTCAACTCAGTTTCCAGAAATCCTCCATTTTCTCCTCCTTCTCTCTAAAAAACCTCAATCTTCTCTCTAAGATTCTAACCACCTCCTCTCCTCTGATCATCAACTCCCTTTTAGATTAAATACTCCCGGTGTCAAGCTCTTCCAATTGCACCGATCATAATTCTATTTGGAGCACTTTGGAATTTTTGAAGCCATAGAAGTAGTACTTAGAAGCTAGCGGGATTTAGAGGTAAGGGAAGCTTATAAAAATTTAATTATGATTATGTTTTATGAATTAATACATGAAGGTTTGAGTATATGATTGATGTTGTATGATTTGAATTAAATATGAAAGTATGGTAGGTTGTTTGATGTACTGCATGTCTGATGTTGGTATGAAATTATCAATGTGTATATTTAATTTAGCGAAATTTTGATGCTGTAATCGAGGGTCATTAGGACCGTTCGATTTTCCCTAAAACGACCGATCTTGGCTGAATCTCCTCTATAGGAAATCAGTTGACGACCGATCGGTCTTATAAAGAACTTATGGGTAGTCAGATTCCCTTACTAAATTGTGTAGTCTAACCATTCCAAATAAATTGTAAAAGTTTGACTCTTAATTGTTAGACCGGTATTAACGGTTTAGAACGTTCGGTCATACACTGAACGTTCGGTTTTATATTGATCATGTTTATTGAAAGTACTCGGTCATAGATCGAGTGCTCGACCTGAGAAGGTACTCGGTCATAGACTAGGTACTCGGTCATGTGTTAATTCTTTTCCTTTGAATAACGTTCGGTCTTACACATATCATATTCATTTTTGAGTGCTCAGTCTTAAGAGTGCTCGGTCTTGAAGAGTGCTCGATCTTGTTAGTGCTTGGTCATAGACTAGCACTCTGCTTTCTGAAGTTGTCGATCTTATATTAACATTATCTCCTTGGAAGAGCGTTCGGTCTTATACTGACATTTGATTCCCCAAAGAGTGTTCGGTCTTGTACTGGCACTCACTTTATTGAAGAGAACTCTGATTTCTATATGTTAAGGAATTCGGCCAAATTGTTAAGTGTTCGGTTTATTAAAGATAAGCTGTTATTGAACGTTCGACCATTTTCACACATGATCTATTTTAAGATTTTGCTCAGTCTTAAATGATGTTCGAGTTACCCAGTTTTAGACCGTTCGTTCTCTGCCTACAACACCTTCTATAATAAATTTCTTCTTTGCTTGACCGTTCGACCACCTGCTAGAGCTTCTTTTATATTCAGTCTTCTACTAGTATCTGACCGTTCGGTCAATTCATTTCATTACAGTATTGTTGATATATATATATATATATATATATATATATATATATATATATATATATATATATATACGAAGTATTTTCTGAATAAGATTATTGGAATTGGATGATATGAAACAAGAATGAATGAGGTGATTATGATTATTTAAGAGTATTCCAAGGAGGAATAACTCATGATTGGAATTGTTGGTAAAGTATGACCGTGGCTAGACTCAGGTTCCGTTCTATCCTGATATTCCGTGATTACGCCTTCTCATGTAGAGAAGGGTAACTCATGCGTGGGAATGGCAGGAGGTCCTTTAGCCTCATGGTATTTCTATACCGAGGTGGTTCCACTGGACTAACCTCGGGTGGCGGTCTGTTGAGTGTATCCCAGCCAGGTCCACCCGGGTGCAGAGAGCGGCGAGCTACATGGTTCATATAGTCCGGACAGAGTCGAAAGTGGTCGGTTATGTTGATGTTACTGTTCGGTTTTCAAATGGATATACTTGACTTATGATTTATGATTGAGATATTGATGTATGTGATTCATGTGTATGTTTTTAAAAGTATATTGAAAATGATTAATTAAATTTACATAAGCTTACCCTTATTTCCTGTCTTGTCCATGTGTCGTTCAGTCTTAACCGTTCGGTTGTTCTCTTCACTACAATGATCATCCAATGGATGTGAGCAGAGGGTGACCGCGAAGAATCTTTGGAGGAAGCCTTACAAGCCGTTCAGTCTGAAGACAGTCCAGGACCATCCGGTCATTAACTTTTAGATAGTTTTACTTGATTGTAGAACCGTTCGGTTTAGTTAGTCTTTTTTACAACCGTTCGGTCTTAGATGTACTTTTGTTGTACCGTTCGGTCTTGAACTATGACCATGACCGTTCGGTCTTAACCTGTAATTGTAATCAGACTCCTATCTTTTGTACAGTTTTAATTCTATATGACATTTTCATATTCCTCATCCATTTCGTGCTTATCTCCTACTGTTCTTTATTATTATTCATGTTAACTCCTTAAATAAATTATAGCTTTTATTATAGATTTATTGGGATGTTACAATGAAAGCCTTAAAACTGAACTTAAAACTATTTTACAATCTTCTAAAACTGCTAAAATTGAGGTTAAAATAGTGGTTCAAGATTGTACTAATTGTCATGCACACCTAGAGAAAATATATTACTTGATGAAAACTCTATCTAAATTTACTCTAGGAAGATCCAATCTTGAGGTTATGTTAAGATCACAAAGGAGAGTGATAAATAAGCAAGGAATAAGTTACACTACTAAAAGCAATAAGATTAATCTTAATAAGTTTCCTAATCTAAGTAAACCTTCTTCCACATCTTTCTTTTACTGTAATACAATTGGTCATCTATCCAAATCTTGCTACTATAGAAAAGTTGGTGTTTCAAAAGGAGAATTCAAGTGGATACCTAAGGAACTAACTCATGCCACTAACAATAAAGGCCCCAAATTTATTTGGGTACCTGCAACAAAACCCTTTGACTATTTTGTAGGGAATTGAGATGAACTGGAGGCATAATGGCTCAAGGAAGCTCAAATGTGAATCATCTACTCCTTGAGTTCTACAAGTGTGGTAACAAGATTTATTTATGGAAAAACATGCATCACTTATTTACTGTACATTCATTTTGATGTGTGTGATGAACCTTGCTTGTTTGGTATGAAAACATTGTGTGAAAAACATTGTTTGCAAATTTTAACAGATTATATACATAATATAATCGATTAGACTTTTCTCAGTGCCTTTGTTGTTTTCATGATCTGAGTTTTTCTTGATTTTAATTAGTTATTAAACTAATATAACCGATTAGATTTTTTCCATTGTTTGCTATGTTTGTTGAATCTGTGAACTACAATGAGTTAATCTATTAAGATAAGATAATTAATCGATTAAAACTGGGTAAGTTTTGGGTTATTCATTTTTTCAAATGGGATTCCCTCTAGACTTAATATATTAAGGTGGAACCCTAATCTGTTAATGTGTTCATCACTCTCTTCTAAAATCACTCTACAATCTTCATCTTCCTCAAAGTTCCCTATCAAACCCTCTCACATGGCTTTATCTTCTCAACATAAACGAGTAATAAGAATGGTAAGAAGATCACGGGCTCCTAACTTAGAGGGATGGATAAGAAAGAATGAGGCTCAAACCAACTTCATTAATCACTAGAGACTAAGGAAAATAATTTGTCATAAGTTTGTCAATTTGGGGTCTTTAGAAGAGAAGGTTTCACCTCTCAAGATTGGCCGAATTGTCAAGGATTAAAAACATTTATGGAAATGGTTGACTCGTGGTACCTTGACCTTGTGAGGGTCTTCTACTTCAACTTAGGGATCAGTGATGGAACATTGTGCTTAAGAGTGAAGGGAATCGATATTAAGCTAATAGAGGAGGTCTGGACCTCCATTGTTGGATTTCACCTAGGGGGTGAAAAGACTCATCTTGGTATTTAAGGTTTACACAAGTTCTCGATGTACCAAGACTGTTATTAGAAATAGTGGGGCTTGTTTATTCACACCAAGAAGGGAGGGAGGATGGTGAATTGGTGTTTAATAAAACGTGTACTTTTAAAATCTTTTTGAAGAATTAGAAAGTTATTTGAATATTTCTTGCCCGGTAAGCAAAGTAAGCATGCAATCAAAAAGTAAAGAGATATGGAGAGAAAAACAAACATAGTTTTTATATTGGTTCAGCCTCAATGCCTACATCCAGTCACTCTCTCAATCAACCTTAGATTGGAGAGTAGTTCACTATAATGATCAGAGTATTACAACAAAGACTTTACATAGCACACTCTAATGTAAACATATCCCAAACTCTCAATCAAATGTAGAAACAAAATACACCTTCCAACACAGCACCTTACGGTCGTGTTGCAGAAACCCTTTGAGAATCCCCTCTCAAAGTCAAGAGCACACCACTCTTCTTCCTGACACACACGTCTAGGGAAACAACAAGTCAAAGATTTTAAATCTTCCTCTGATCAAAACCAATTGCACCTTCATTTGTGCTAATGTGATCAGCCAATGAAATCCACAAGAATGCCTCTCAAGAATTCCTCAAGATTCTTCAAATTCCTTGCGTTCTTGATTCTTGGAGCGTATTGAGTAATATATAAACTTTCTAATACCAAAGTAATCAGATATGAAAATGTTAGATTGATAAAAAGTCTCAAAATTACAAATAGTGCGTCAATTTACAGTTACTGTCATATCAGACGCAAAGTAACCGATTAGGTTAGTAGTGTAATCAGTTACATAAAACAGGTGTAACAGTATTACAACTAACTCAACACATTAATTGAATGTTCAATTAATGTAATAGATTAACATTAAATGTTAGTGAAACACATTTAAGAAAATTATCGTTATAGTAATTATGACTAGCATCCAATCAGTTTTCCAAACATAACAGACTTATTGAATACACAAAAAGGGTAATCGATTAAGTTTATCACTTAAGCAAATTTTGAAAACTTTTCTTCTCAGCACATCTGAAAAAGATATATGCAAACACACGAGTTTTAATCAATTCAACAACTAATATAATCGATTCAAACTAGTTGTTTTGTCACAGTTCAAAAACTAAGTTGTCTGATGACCTTAATTGGTTATCATAACACTGTAATCGATTAAGTCATGCAGATATGCTTTTGTGCATGTGGTTTTCTTCTCTAAAAAACATACAGTGAGCATACACAAATATAATCTATTCATAATCACAATAGTATGCATAACCAGCACAATATGTTCAACAAATGTAACTATCACATTATGTGCATATTACACAGTAAGCATTTATACATTCCACATATGTATAACACAACACAAAAATCCTTTTCTATTGTGACATGACAACATTCATGTGTTGTTTCTATTAATGTTTTGTCATCATCAAAAACAACATACAGGGATTTGGTTCAGCTATCACATTGCTTCCCCTATCAACAACTGTCTCAAGGATCCGAACCAACCAAAAGACTATTCTCTATATAGGACAGATGGAATGAAGAGGGATGTTCGTCTCTGCGTATTTGTGATTGCTTGGATTCTTCTTCCAAGAGGAAGCAATCATGCATAATTTACTACTGAAGACATTTGCACCATACATGCTCTTAAAGATAATATTCAAACTGATTGGGCAGGGGCAATTTCTGGCAACATGCTCAAGGTAACAAGGCTGGAAGTTGCTAGTTTGCCTTATGTAGTTTTCATTTCCAAAGTTCTTCATCACTTTAATATTGACTGTGTTGAGTCTTGTGAAACTTATGGCAAGAGGAATGATGTGGATAAAAATGCCCTGCATCATATGGGATTTAGACATGGTGTGGATGGTTGGGTATTCAAAGACAAGAATTACGATAAGAAGAAGCTCGTGCTACTTACGGTACTAGTTCATCATTTGCCTCCTTCAGACCAAAATCTGAGTTTGAAAAATTTGTGGTCAGACAACTGCGCTCATTGTCTTCTCTCTACTAGTGTTGGTTTGATAAACTTGACGAGGATATTGCTACCATCCAAGAAAAAATGGGAATTCATAGTTTAGATTATGACTGTGAGGATAAAGAAGCCATGGAAGAGGATGACAATGAAAATGATGAAAACGATGATGAAGAGGAGAGTGAAGTTGATGAGAGCGATGATAACATTCTAGGGATATGATCTAGATTTTATTTGTTTTAGTTCTGTTTTGAATAGTTGTAATTAAGCCCTAAGGCTTTTTCTACTGAACAATTTATTGTTTTATTGTCTGGATGTTTTATTTGATTTAATGATATTATTTTGGTTTTGGAATTAATATCCCTATGCTTAATGATTGAACGATAACTGAATGATTGGATCTATATTTGATTGAATTTCTTAAATCATGTTGTGACTAATGGATATTAAGGAATGAAACTGTTGAATGAACGCAATCTGGAATATTACATTGTCACATTATCATTACTCATTCACATCCATTCACGGATCATTCATTTCTATATAATTGATGTATCTTATTATGATTATCATGGTACTAAAATTGTACATTGCTGTGCTTACAGGTTGTACGATGATCTTCACAGGTTAAAGGAACAAAGATATGCATTTGATCAACTTCGGAATTTAACAGATTAAACGAATTTATAATCTGCTAAATATTTCTAATTGTAGTTATCTTAATCTGTTACATAAACAATGTAGTCGATTAAGTAAGAGAAATCGGTTTTACATGTTTATAAATGTTGATTTTCATTGTTGAACATGTTTTAATTATTCTTATATCCATGCTTAGCATATTATTCATATCATATGTTGCATATTGATCAAATTCGTTTTCAAATCCATTATACATGCTTCATTATGAAAAAGCACCTCTGTTGCAGATATTCTTAAATATTTGTCATATATTCAGGTGCTGCATTTGCCGATATCATACATTTAAACTGCTATTATACTTTGTGCTTCATTTCATTTGCATACATCATCTTGAGTATTGGCAATTGCACATGATATAACATGATATATCCATTTGAAATTCGGTATAAATACTTTGATCTGTATACTTTTATATATTTTTATATTGTTTCAAATTGATCAATTGAGGTTTGGTTCTTACTCTGTAATCAATCTTATATTGCTCAATCTGGTATAAGTGCTACATCTCTTAATGATAGGTAGAGCACCACAATCATTCATGGTCCGTAAGGATTTATTTTGATGTTTCTTTTAGCACTTTATTTCCATGTTACTTATTCTGCTGTTTTTTGTTAATTCCCTAAGGGGGGGGAGTAACTGGAAAATGAATTTCTTGTTGTGCATCATAAAAAAAAGGGGAGATATTTTATAGGTGGAGTTATATCTAGCAAAACTCATCTCAAATATGTGTTTTTGATGATGAACAAAAAAATGTTTTATGGTTTCTTGTACAACAAATGGGATAACAATTGTTTGATCATTATTGTGTTTGTGCTTGAAATGATTGGTATATGTATTCATTTTATGAAAATGAATCTTATATTTAAACATATTGCACATTGTATATCTGGAAGAAATAACCGATTAAATAATGTAAATAATTTGTTAAATTTCTTCAGATGTTAGTATATGCTTAACAGGGGCAAAACAACTGTGAAATAATCGATTTCATTAGTTGTATAATTGATTAAAACATGTTGTTATGCCAACATGTATTTGTTGAGTGCATTGATGTGTTTGGAAAGGAAAATGATTTGATATTTGCTTAAGTATGGAACTTAACCGATTACATAAGTTTCATAATCGATTAAATTGTTTATCTTGTGAAAATCATTTTCATTGAATGTCATAACTGCCTATAACGGTCATATTTGTTCTATGAATTTCTTAATCGATTGCATGTGATGTTTAATCTATTAAATCTAAAATAGAAGTAAAACTGTTAGAGTAGAAGGAAAAACTTAACATATTAAATTAAAAGCATAATCGATTAAACTGCGTCAGGATTTGAAAATTCTATAAATAAGTGTCTTGTGCATTGTTTCAATACAATTCTATGAACTTACACTTTCATACCTGGCTTGTTTGTTAAGTATTGATTGCAGGAGCATCTAAAGACTTCTTGGAGAATCAAGGTCATACATACATTTGGGTGAAATCATCAAGGTTCTCGTAAGATAGCTGAGTAGATACATTGTTGATGATATATGCACTTCTAGTGTATTCTTAGAGGATCGGTTTCTACATTGCAATCAAGAGGATTGTGTTCCTGTTGTTGTTAGCCAGGAGGAAGAATCGTAGCGTTTTGCATTGAGAGTTGGAATTGCTATAAAGGTGTACAAAAAGTTGGGATTGCTTTTTGGGTTTGTGAGATTGTGAGGTGTTAACATCTTGTACTATAAGTGGTATTGAGTGGGAAAGGATAGTGCATTGAGAGGGGATATCTTTGTATTTTTGTTTGTATACTTTATCATTATAGTGGTTCCCTTCAACTAAGGTTTGTATACTTTATCTCTCCTTCTCTTTTATTGTTGATTCATATATCTTTGTTATTGATTTCAAGAAAACTTAAAGATTTTGCAAAGCCTTTTGAAAGAAAAATTTTTGAAAGCAAAATCCAATTCCCCCCCCCCCCCCCGTCTCTTGGCTTGAGATATAAGGCATCACATTTCTAACACCATGTCTGATTAGATACTAAAGACTTCATTTCATTTTTCATAGCAAGCTCCCACTTACTAGCATCTGAAGTCTGACATGCTTCCTCATAGTTTTCAGATTCCCCTTCACTAATCACTAATATATAATTTAAGAATTTCTTGTCAAACTTATGAGATCGAGAAGACATTTTCAAAGTAAGAATTGGAGTAAAAGGTTTTGGTGTGTCAAGTTATTGGTCATTGTTATTTTCAATTGATTCCTCTAGTTGAGGAATATCAATTACAAGAGTTTTTGGGACATCATCCACCTCTACATAAACTAGACCACTTTAAGTTTTCAATGTATGTGTTGTCTCTATCCTTGTACATTACTCTTTCATTAAAGATCACATCTCTACAATGAATAATCTTTTTGTTTTCATTATCCCATAAAAAGTAGTCAAACCCAACTTCACCATAATTGATGAAAGTGCACTTCTTTGATTTAGGATAAAGTTCATTCTTGTCTTGATTGCTAATGTGAAAATATTCTACAAAACCAAAAACTCTAATATGTGAGAGTTTTACCTCTTTTCCACTTCATTCCTCTTTTGGTATCTTGTGTTCTAATGGTATTAATGGACCTCGATTGATTAAGTAAGTTGTTGTGTTCATTTCTTATGCCTAGAACTGCTTTGGTAAGCCTGATTGCAAATGCAACCTTCTAGCTCTTTCAGTCAACGTTTGATTCATACGCTCAGTTACACCATCATGTTAAGGCATACCTGACATAGTCCTCACCATCCTGATCCACTGCTCACAATAAAACTTCTCAAATCTATTGTCTTCATATTCACCACCATTGTTCATTCCAAGCTTTTTGATCTTCAATCTTGTCTCATTTTCTACCATGGCTTTCCAAATCTTGAAAGCATCAAATACTTCTAACTTGTGTTTTAGAAAGTAAAAAAATGGGAACACCAAAATGCAGCGACAACACCAAAATTGGAAGATTAAAAAAAATGAAAGCAACAGATAAATGAAATAAGAAGGAAGATAAATGATAATGAAGATAAAATCTAACCTCAATGAATACCATAATGGAGGAAAATGTGAAATTGCAGTGACATACGAAAAGAATGTAGCGACGCCAACAAAACCTTTCACAAGTTGTAAAAATTCACAAATTTATCTTATGTAGATAGGTAAAGACTTAAGTTTAACCTAAAACCAAAACCTATACTTTGACATCTAAGTAAAGCCTTTAAAAATACGGTGACATTTTTAAAAATATTTGCACAACTATAGGTTTTGATTCTTTAAATATTGTAAAAAAATGTCACTGCATCATTATAGGCTTCGGTTCTTCAAAGAATTGAAGCCTATACTCATGTAATTAAGGTATAGACTTTGGTTATCCTTGAACCGCTATTTAGAGTTGTGTAAGTACTTTTAAAAATATCACAGAGTCATTATAGACTTTGTTTGTCTTAAAAGTGGGGCATATTAGACGACATCAAATCCTATTTTTGCACTAGTGTGATGTATTTAACACTATAAGGGAATAAAAAAAAAAATTCACTAACTAACACAATGACCATCTTAACTTAGAGTGACCTTGAAGACTAGAGATAAAGTTAAATTAGTTTCTTGTAAATATTTAAATGAACTAATTAAAATTTATGTGTGAGTAGAGTAATAAATCAAGTAAAAACTTAACTTTAGAAAAAACTACCCTACCACCTTAACCTAAAAGATTTTAAGGTACAACAAATCACCAGAGATGACTACTTTTTAAGATCTACCCTAGGTTTGAATGTCCTAAAGAAAAGGAAAAAAGAAAAACATAAAAACAAAGAATCTTACGAAGAAATTAGGACTAGAGACATAAAATGCTTTAAATGTTTTGAAATGGACCATTATGCTTTTAATTAAGCTAATAAAATGATGGTTTTGAAGGCCAAATAACATTTATGATGAATTTACTTTTTCATCTAATGAAGAAATTCTTCTTTAAGAATAAGATTTAATAATGGTAAAAAGACTTATTAAAAGTCAATCATATAAACCGTAATGATTATATGGAAGGAACTTATTCAACGAAATATAAAGATTTTCTAAACATTTTTTTCTCTTAGTTATGCCCTTTTCTTATTTTTTGTAGTTTTATTTTAGTAAAAAGTTTAGTCTTCAGTAATAAACCTCATAAAACATCTTATAAATTTTAATGGATTAAAGATGATGAAGAAAAAATAGTTAATCAATAAGTAAATATGCCTATATATCAAGATAAAATTTATTATTTCCAAATGTAGGATATATTTTACCTGATAGATCAATATGATAATCAATCTATTTATGATGACCTTATGAATAAGATGTGTTGTTTCTGTAAAATTTGGAACAAAATAAATGCATCCTTCAAAATAAGTGTATATTATTTTACTTCTTCCAAAATTTAAATGTGTATAATTTTAGAATTTGTTAATAAGTGATAACTGGAAAACAGATATATGATGATTTTAGTAAGTTACAGATTATTTTAATTAAATATGTAATTAATACAATATAAGTTTTTCACCTATTAATAAGTATATAAAAATAGGATAAGGATATTTAGACAATATTTTTTTTAGAATATTTGGACATTGATTATGTGTCAATTTATGATTGATCTTAAATTAATCCATAATAGTGTTTATGATTATTATTATTGATTATGGAGTAATTTACGACCAATCATAGATTGACACATAATCAATGTTCAAATGTTGTCAAAAAAATGTTGTCTAAATATCATTATTCATAAAAATATTTCTAAATTTTTTGATGAATCTAAAAAAATAAAATATATTTAAAATTTAAAGGAACAGACTTAATACAGTTTTGTTGGACTATTAATATTTTAAAACTTTTAGAGATTCCAAAACTTATTTTACTTGTTTTGTATTCAATCAAAGAAAAATGACCTACTTATTTTATAAACAGTTGAGACAAAGCATAAATTTGTGTCTCCAATTCACAATTCTAAACATTTCTACTTAATCTTTTTTTTTTCCTGAATCCAAAAACTAGGGATTTTATCTGAAAACAATTGTAATTGGGATTCTAACATTGATATTGATATGCACCAAAAAACAGATAATATAAAAAAAATGAAAAATCAATCTATGTGAAACTTTTCCTTATTTTCCTCTTGTATTTTCCATTTTTCTAATATGGATTTGGCTATTTCTAATTTATCGCTTAATCTCCTAAAAAATCTTAATCTTCAATAATACTTTCTTTTCAATTCCACGTTCAAAGTAAGAATTCACATATAGCACTGAAGAATTTAGAACTTTTAAAAGTTGAAGATGTTATTAACCTAATAGGACAAAATGAATATTTCCAAAAACTTAGAAGATAGAGGAAGAAAAATAGGAAGGTGTAACTCATAATAAAGAGGGTTTTTCATAATTCTATAATCACAAATAAAATTAAAGGTGCTAGTACAGTTAAACGCACACATGTCAATTACATTCAAATGACACTGTTTTTTTTTCTTCCAAAACTATTTTTTTTCTCTTAAAAAATATTTAAAATGGTGAAAATCACCGTATTATTTAAATGTCAATAATAAATTGCCCTAAAGAATGATTTTTGTAAAATTAAATGACACTTTTGGTGATACCGATAGTTGGATATAATGAATCTATCATATTAAGTATTACCTTCAAATAACTCTTAATTGTAACATGTATCCTACAATAGATATTGCATTTAAAAACAAAAAAATTATAAAATTGATTTAATGATAAAAGTTAAAAAAGAATGTTAGAAAAATTATTAGTTCAGTTTTTTCTACTAATATTTGAGATATAAGATTGATTCGAAAAATTTAAAAGAAAATGAAAAAGATTATGAATTTAATTCTTTTATTAACAAAAATTAACAATTAACATGACGGACGGATAAAGAAAAGATGGTGCATATAATAATTACCTTTTCAGGATGGTTGAAGAAAGATATTTGTGGGGGCTTCTTACCACACATCCATATTTTCTTTGTGCACCTCCGTACACTTGAAAATTCCAATTTTGTCGTCTTTTTCATCAGTTATAGAATACATAATCTGGAATCGTTATAAAATGCATAATAATAATAATATTTTAGATTATATATTCTAAAAAAAAGTTACTGATTATATATTTCAAAATATAAAATAAAAAATACATTTCAAATTTTAGAATAAAAATACAAATATGGCAAAGACGGAGGAAGGAATGCCCACAGAGATAGTGGAAGGTGAAAATAGAAGGAGATGGGTGCAAATGGAGGTGGAGGACAGAGTGCCAATTCTTGTTTACATTGTTAGGAGCATTTTCTTTTTCAGTTTTACAAAATATCAATTTTTTGAAACGTGTAAACCGTAATCAGTGGGTGTTAATAGCAAAGCCCGTAACTCTGCTCGATCAATCCTCTTTAGGAAATTACTTCCTGCAGCTCTCCAATTTCAACCTGTCCCTCATTCAATATGTAAAATGTACAAAGTAACTTCATGGGAATTTAAATAACCTAAGCTTAGTCCTTTTTTTCTTCAGCTTTATATTGTGACAGTGAATTACGGATTAAGAAACAAAAGAGGCAAATGGTTGTATGGAGAAAGAGAGAAGGGTTATTCTATAATTTAATCAAAGAGCATTTTCGACACGCATAGTTATCCAACCTACGTCGGTGGATTGTTAACAAAGAAAACTATTTGAAGTTTTGAAAATTTGTACATTTCAATATCTTTTAAAATTTGTACTTAAAATGCGTTTTATAAGGTTAGTTTATAAGCTATTAACTTATTTAATTTTCTTCTATGATTATGTTATCTAATCTTATTATCCTAAATTTCCTTTACCTATTATTAGGTGTTTTTAATTTTAAGATTGTTATATTTTTAGTTTTCTATGTAGTTTAAATTAAAAAATAACATTACAATTTGAAGTAATCAAAATTTTAGACAAATAAATAAATAATATATATATATATATATATAATATTATATAAAATATTTGTATTATATCAATCTTTTTTTTAAAAGAAATTTTTCAGTATCATAGAGGACCATAATTCGCAAGTCAATCCAATTCATTATCATGATATAATATGGATATGGGTGAGTAGAGAGAGATTTTTACAACCAATGGAAACACTTATAGAAACACAACCTATTCTTTTAAATTCCTCTTTGTCTCTTCCAAACAATATCTCCAGAACACTTTCCTCAAAGATCGAAAATCTAATAGAATATTCACATGTCCCTGAAGACGCACAGATATCTGAGTCTTCAAGTCCCCTACTTAGTCCGTACAATATCTTCAGAAGACGCAGATCCTCCATCCGATCCATTGCCAGACTCATTACTTCCCGAAGACCTCTTGAAAAGGAATTTGTTCAGTCTTCCCGAATGGAACAATGTTCACGGGTGGCAACATCAGAAGAACAGTATGTGACAATAGAAATACCAAAAGAATTAATTCGTCATTGGCAACATGAAGGATACACTCAACTACATTATGGGGCCATCAGACTTATTCTTTTCCTCCATGGAAGAAGAGGCCTTCCTGCCTCTGCCAGGGTCTCTCTTTTAGATTCCAGCTTTCTTCACTATGAAAATGCTGTCATAAGAACAATACTCACCACCTTACATGCGGGAAGCATAGTTCTTACTATGTTTCCTAATTATAATGTCAGCCTAAGAGATCCAACCGTGCCCCAAAGACTTAAAGTGCAAGTACAGATAACAGGAGCCGGACAAGTAGCTGAAGCCCTTAGTGCAACGCTACATCATCAAATTATCTATAGGTTGCAAAATCATGCAGTCAACCTATCTTCACCCTTGAGTACTGAAGGCGCTCTATTTGTTATGGCTAACCCCCATGAAAAAAGCCCATCTATAGTCCAGATCCCCAGAAATATTTCCAGACAACAGTTAGAGGAACTGATTCCTCTACAATGGGCGACTAATTACGAAAAGCTACACGAGAATAAAAAACCTCTCCAGACTTCTGAAGCTACTTTCAGGAGATCAGTAGACGGAACAGTCAGAACCATTTTCAAGCAGCTAGGTGATGAAGCCAGTACCAGTTCCTCTCAAATTTTTCAGTCCATGATGATCCAACCAGTCACCAAGGAGGAGAAAATCCCTATCTGGGGAGTTCTTCCCAATGGAAAGCCCATATTCACAGATAAAATCAATGGTCATTTCACATGGGATGTTGATCCTTCTATGTGTGACCTAGACTGTGAATACAACAAGGATGACAACAGTTCTGAAGACGATGAATCAGACGAGGAAAACACAGATAATGAAGATTACTGCAGACCTTTTCCTCCTCCTAGAAGAAGATCAGATCCCTCCTCTGGACCATGGATTGGCATTCATGAACCCAAAGAACCAGATCCTTTGTGGTTCCAGAAACGATGTGCAGAAATCCTAGGAAAAGAAGAAAGTTTCTCCTTCCCCAATAAGATTTCTCAGTCGCCAATCCCTTGTTTTATGATTTCTGGATCCAATTACGAACAAGAATTTCCTTCTTTGGAAAGAACGGTAGATCCTACCACTAGGATCAACACCAAGCCGAATATCTTTCCATCAGAGATAGGACCTGATGGGAGGTCTAAACCTTTAACTCAAGCAGAAGAGGTGCTCAACTGGCAAACAGAGAATGCTAAAGTTCGAAACTTTATGCTTAGAAGAATTGATCAAAAGATAGATGGACTCTCATTACAAGTGAAAAATACAGATGCAAGATTAGAGCTCCTATCCGAAAGAATGAAAGAAAGTTATGTTCATCTTATAGCTGAGATCTCCAGATTAGAAGAAGAATGGAAATGGACCACACTTGGTGAAGCTTCCCATGCCACAGAAAGAGAGATCAAGAAGCTGAAGGCACAACTCCATGACTTGGATCATTATATCGAGTCAAAAATAAAAGAAAAGCAATCCCCATTCCCTGATACTCTCAGCCCTCCTCCTTTCACCCCATATCGGCCCTTATTCCAACCATCTTCCTCTACACATCACAAATCCAGACAAACATATTCTCTCCCAACCGCTACAACATTTAGAAACAAACAAAAACCCAGAACCTCTATACCTCCAGTTTCTACTCAAGAAACCAGGAAAACTCCTACTCAAACTCTGTCACAATCCCCTATGGATTCATCTGAAAAGGAAGACTATTTCCAGGACTCCCAGGATCCATACGCTCAGTTCACCATTGAAAATACCAGCATAAGATCTTCTGAATACACATCCTCTGACAAAAACACTGAAAATTACTCTGATAATTATTCAGAGTCTTCTGATGAATATGCTAACGTACTCTTGGCCAACACAGCAAGTTCCAGTACAAGACAAGAACCCATATATGAATCTCCTGAAGAAATTGAGCCACCTTTAAGAGATAATCCCTCCAAACCTAATAGTGGGCCATGGTTTTCCATAGACGACTTCTCTCCCAATCAATGGAGAGCCAGACTTATTGAATTCGGAGCCTGGTTGGACACCAAAATCATCAAAGATGTAGCTTCCTACAAGGTCATAGAAAAGTTATGTTGCCGAATGACTGGAACTCTAAAAGAATGGTATCACAACCTAGGACCTGTCAGGCAAGACCAATTTCATAACTTGGGATCAACTGCTGCAGTCTTAGGAGCCCTCCATGAAGAGTTTATTGGAGATGGAGCTGTCATCGACAGGAAGATGCGACAAGAATTTTTTGAGATGAAGTGTTGCTCCCTAAATATGAAAGATTTAGATAGACATTTCAAACGAATGCTACAACGATTTTATCTGCTAAATGGAGCAAATGATGCCAGTCTCAAAAATACGTATATGGCCTCTCTCCTAGCACAGTTGCAACCAGAATTAAACAGAATGGCCATGGCAGCNCAGAAGGACTTCTCCACCATGACCATGGGACAAATCCACCAGATGACTAAAGAGGTTGTTGATAAGTTATGTAGGCAACACCAATATTTCTCTGATTTGATGAATAATAAAGGGAAATTTGGAAAGGCCTGCAAAAAATCTTATTTGAAGATAAAATGCAAAGACAAATGCAGTTGCCGGAGCAAGAAAAATAAGGGAGAAAAACCTTACAAAAGAAAAGAGAAGAATCTCAAGTTTTTGAAGAAAAGAAATTTCAGAAAAAGGCCCCAAGGACAGAGGTGTTATTTGTGCGGCAAAAAGGGACATTTTGCTAAGTCTTGTCCTAACAAAGCAGACAAGGCCATTAAACTTGTCACTTCCCTCAAGATTAGAGATGAAGAAGTTGAGTCACTGTATTCAGAACAATCTTCCCCTGATGAAGATACAATTTTCGCACTAAGAAATTCCTCTGAGGAAGAATATTCTGAAGAAGAAACACTTCCAATTTTCTTGACCGAAGAAATAAATAGTCTCAATCCATCTCCTCCTCATCCCAATATTGAAGTTCAGATTCTTCCAACAAAATTTAACAAGCCTGTCAAAGCAATCGCATACATTGACACTAGAGCACAAAAGACAATGATGAATCCCGACATCCTTCCTGAAGAACTCTGGTAAAAAAAGACATCATATTTTATGGTTGCTGATGGGAAGATATTCAAAACTGAGCTCATCACCAAAACCTTTACCGGAATTAAATTTTTCCCTGACTGCATCATCTGGGCCAAAGTAATAGGCAGTAAGCTTCCTGGCAAGGATATTTTTATTGGCATGGACATATTCTCTGAAGCAGACAAATTACAGATACTGCCCTTCGGTCTAAAATATAAAAGGGAGTTCAAATCTTTTGTAGAAACCTCTACACTATTCTCTCTTTCAGCATCCCCTTCAGAAATGGAAGAGATAAAAAAGAAGTTACTCTCTTTATGCACTGATAATCATGGAGGATTTTCTCACCCAAGACCTCTATGGAAAAATCCAAACTTCTTTGTTAAACTCCCCTTCAAGCTTAATGAGGATGTTAATCCTACAAAAGCTACACATCCTGGAATGACACCATCNGATCTACAACTAGCCAGACAAGAATGCCAAGAACTTTTAACACAAGGTNTGATAGAACCCACACATTCCAACTAGGCATGTCAAGCCTTTTATGTGGAAAAAAGATCAGAACAGGTAAGGGGAAAAAAGAGGTTAGTAATTGATTACAAGCCTTTAAATCATTTTCTTCAAGATGACAAATTTCCTATTCCCAAGGCCTCTTCTCTCCCCATCCTACTGAAAGAATCCAATATTTTTTCAAAATTTGATTTAAAATCCGGATTCTGGCAGATAGGTATTGATCCTTCTGAAAGACATAAAACAGCCTTTTGTATACCCAATGCCCAATACAGTGGACAGTACTCCCATTTGGCCTCAAAGTCGCTTCCTCTTTGTTCCAAAAAGCCATGACAAGAATCTTTGAACCAATCTTGGAAAATGCTATCATCTACATTGATGATATTCTCCTTTTCTCCAAAGACATAATAACCCATAAAAAATTATTAGCCCAGTTCTTCAATTTAGCCGACCAATACGGGATAATGCTTGCTGAAAAGAAAATCCACATGGCACAGTCTGAAATTGATTTTCTAGGGATGCACTTTTCTAAGGGTTTCTATCAGCCACAAAAACATATAGCAGAAGAACTTCTTAGATTCCCTGATCACTCACTAACCACCAAACAAATCCAACAGTTTTTAGGAATCCTCAACTACATCAGAGACTTCATCCCTAAAGCTGCAAAATATATCAATCCTCTGTCCAAACTACTAAAAAAGAATCCCCCTCCTTGGGGAATAGAGCAAACTGAAGCCGTGCAGCAAATAAAAAAGATAGCCCAAAATCCTCGTGCTCTTAAGATCCTTGGTGATGGAAACATAATTCTCCAAACAGATGCAAGTGATAGATATTGGGGAGCAGTCCTGATAGAAGAAATCCATGACAAGAAATTCTATTGTGGACATGCAAGTGGACAATTTAAAGAGGTTGAGGTCCACTACCACACCACATACAAGGAAGCTCTTGCAGTCAAAAATGGAATAAAAAAGTTTGATTTCCACTTCAGAGGTTTTCAGTTCGAAGTACAGATGGACAACTCCTCATTCCCAAAAATCCTTGAATTCAAAAACAAAATGCCTCCAGACCCTCAGATATTGAGACTCAAGGATTGGTTCTCTCGATATGATTTCACTGTAAAACATATCAAAGGCAACAAAAATCTCATTCCAGATTTTCTATCCCGACCAACAAAAGTTGTACAAATGATTACCAAGACTCAGTTTCCCTTTGATTTTCATGGTAAGACCTATACCTAATTGTGCCAAAACCCAAAAGCTTTATCCTCCAGGGTTATCTCCCATAACCCCAAAAGATATTTTGGATTATGCTAAATCCAGATACTTCTTTTTCCTGCATGAGACACTAAAATTTAAGGTCATTCATCCTACTGCATTTGATCCCACAAACCCAAACGGAAATGTTTTTTATCTATTCTGTGACATTGGATGGGATCTTTGTGAACCCTTATTATGGGCTATATGGTGCAAAACAGTACAACATCCCACTCCTATTGCCTTGTAGACAAAAAGGGCCTAGCAAATTCTGACAGATCCTCTCAAGCATGAATTTTTGTTTTGGATTGTACTCAAATGGTTTAGTCCTATCACTTAGTGGAGGTCAGAATTGGAACAAATACTCTCATATCAGGAAAATCAAAGAAAGACAAATGCACAAGCATTAGTCTCCATCTTTATTGTCTACAGGCCCTATGCAATCAACCCCTCTGGACAATTGTTCTCACAGAATCATGCTTATACTTGGGGAACTTTCGAAGAATATCCATTAAATGACAGCTATAAAAGGCAATTAAAAAGACATCTTCAAGAGACTAATCTCAGTGGTCATTCCCTTTCGAACAGGCTAATTCCATCTAGTTTCGGAAGCCGGCAAATCACTGTTTGCTCGGAGTATCATATCCCAGCACAATTGTTTCAGAGAACTGAGGATCTGGTATCTCCTGAAGAAGAAAGTCCAACTGACTTGATGGATGAAGATTCAGATGACCCCAACCTCTCTCCAAGTCACNAGCCTATCTGTAAATAATAAAGCCACTACAGGCCTATTGTACTATAATGGTCCCAAATAATGTTGTAAGATATAGTGGACCCAATGTAATCTAGATAAGATAGGATGATGTGTGTAATCTAGAGTGTGACATGTAAGATAAGGTTTGTTATCACGATAAGGTGGGCCCAAGGTAATCCACATGAGCCAATTACCTTAGAGAAAATCCTTATCCCATAAAATGTAAGATAAGGTTTGTTATCCTCTTCTCCTCTATATAAGGAGACATCATCCTTGTGAAGAGGGAGAAGCAACAAAATAAGATCCTATGAGTTTCTTCAACAACTATGAGTTTCTAAAATCTCTCTTCTCTCTCGAAAATCCTCTTCTTTATTATGTCTTGGTTTTAGAAGATTAGAGAAGGCAAAGAAATGGCTTATTTCAGAGTAAGTATGCTCTGCACTTGCCTCTATAAGAGGATCTTGTGCATCAGAAAGCTCCGAATATAAGGCATATGTCAGAGTAAGTATGCTCCGCACTTGCCTCTATAAGGGGATCCTGTGCATCAAAAAACTCCGAATATGGTCCTTGAATACCATATTGTGTCCATAAGGAGGAACAATGTAACATTCTAGCAGGCCTGGATTTCCAGGTGCTCTTAGTGAGCTAGACTGCTGCGTTATTACTATCTTGTGCAGTAGATAATAAAGTATATTCTGATGGAATCATTGGAAAAGGGCTTAAAAAAGAATGATGATAGAAGCCCAAAGTACTATGAATCCTTTGGTTATGCTGTATTATCTCGTGAGTTGAAAAATTATAAATTTTATTAATTATTTATTAAAACGGGTTCAATTCACTTAATCTATGGATTACGCGAGTTTGAGCTGAGTTATAATGAGTTAACTTTCAAGCTACCTTATTTTAAAAAAATTCGAACTTAAAATTAATCAAAGGTAACTTAAAATTAATTTCCTTTTGCTTGATCATCCCCTTCTGCTTTGCCCACACTACACAAAGTTTCGTCTTCATCATTCTTGTTCATCGGTGCTCTTGTGATTCTTGTTCGTCATTACTCCTCCAGTTTACGTTTGTGGATGCTCCTCCATATAAATGCTCCTCTGGTTCGTGCTCGTCAGTGCTCCTCTAATTCATGTTCCACGATGATCCTCTGATTATTGTTCAACGATGCTCCTTTATAACACCGCTCTTTTATAAAGGTGGCAAAATGGGTCGAGCCTGACGAGTTGGCTTGCCAACTCGACATTATTTTGACTAAAAGCGCTAGAATTTTGAACCTGTCAACCTCGTATCAACCCACCCTACCAACCCGTTAGGATGGGCAAGGTGGGTCAACCTGTTAGTCCACTTATTCTTAATGTTTAATTCTATTCCACACTATTTCTCACACAATACTAAAAATCACGCACACATCATTCTTTCTTTTACACAAATTTTCTAAACTTTCACAACATTGCTCTCCCTCACACACTACTCTCGCACGCACACACGCTTCTTTGACAGGAATCCCAAGCACATCATTTTTTCTTCATCACTACTTTTCTAGACCTCCATCTTAGAGTGAATTGATGTGGGAGGAAAATTAAGGTTGCATTATCTCTTCTCATACCAATTTGTTTGGGCAAAAACTAGGTTTACATCCCTTATCTACTTTTCTAATCTTTTTCTCTTCTCAAAGCCATTTGATTAGGAAAAAAAAATTAGGATTGCATCCCTTCATTATTCTTCTCTAATTTCATGTTTAGGAAAAATTTTGGGTCCATTAGTGTTATCAATATTTGAATCATATTTGCTCATTCGGTGCTTTCATGTAGCATGTTTTGTTCGGTGGATTCACTTGGTGTAATCACATGAAATGAATAAGGTGATGTTCATGCAATATTTTTTTTTATGTTTTAGAGTGCCTTACTTAATGATACATTTGATGGGACATAATTGATTTCAATAGAATAGACATTTTGGCTCTGAAACGATTCATTTTGTTTCTATTAAGCACCTCAATTTGCATTCTTGTAGGAGCAATTATTGACAGCAACATCAATCACCACAAGCAAAGTTAATCAAAAGCAATGTTGAATTCTCGTGATTGATTTAATTATTGGCTAATAAAAACATGAATTGAGAAAGCATTTCGTTGAAAAATGGTAGACTAGTATACTAACCTGTCATATGATGAGGTGGGCTATAGATTTCAACCCATATTGACTTTGTGGGCCAACTCGGCCCAACCCATTTTTAGATGGCTAGAAGCGGAAAGTTGCTCCCTTCACCACCCCAAATGCTCCCTACACCTCTCCAAAAAAATTTTAATTACAAAATCATCATTTTTACTTTAACTTTTTACCTTTTTATCTTTTAATTAATGAAAACCCTAATCTTTACCTCTTATATTTACTCTTATGCGCAGCCGCACACCCCAAACTCTCACTTTCTCTTTTTCTCTCTTTCTTTCTATTTCTCTCAAGATCCGTTTTTCCCTATCCATTCTTCACATCCGTTTTCACTTCTTTATTTTTTTTCCATTTTGTGCCTTGGTCGTGTGTTACTTGTGCGGTGGTGGTGCGGTGTTGGTCCGGTGGTGCTTTGGTGCGTCTAGTGTGTAGTTTCCTCGGTTCAAACTAAATTTATTTCATTTGAATTTACTGGAATATAATCTGTGTGTTTTATGTTTTCCCTTTGTTCTTAGGTTGCTGCATTTTCTGTGTTTTCTGTGGGTGCAGAGGAAATCGCCCACACTTAACGGATATGGAAGATTTGTTTCTCCTTCAACGGATGTTGATATCCATTTACGGATGTTGACATCCGTTTAATATTTCGTCGCATACTCACATCTATTACCTTCAGCCACCACCACCAAACAAAGCTTTCTCAGCAAACAAAAATTAAAGGGTGAAGAAGATTGAGCAGAAGCAGCAACAATGGCATTAGGGGCAGGAGGTCAGCGGAGACTGTTGGTTCAATATGGGTAGGGTGGTTTGGGTCAATATTTTGTTGTGATGTTTTGTTTGAACCCCAACTCACTCTTTTAAAAGAAAAAAAACTTGGGCTAAGTACCATTCGAAAAATAAGAAAAGAAAGAAGATCAAGGTTTCACTCTCTCTGGTTGGATCACATAGACCAGAGTCTTCTTCTCACTAATGCTACTAGATGGTTTCATATGTGCGCCATTGTTATTCCTTCGTTTTGCATAGGTGGACTGTTGCTCTTTTGTTTCACATGAGTGCTGCAATGACATTCTTTACAACTTTTTCCATGATTGAAGTGAAGTAGTGGACCTTTGAAGAAGTGCATTGACAGTGGTAAAACCATTAATGAAAATATTGATTGTTAGGTAAAATAACAAAAATAAAAATTAAATATTACTGAAAGATAAAAAAAGAACGAAAAGATATAAGAAGCCGTGCATGATGTGGAGGGAGTAATACCCTTGAAGTAAGCCAAAATAGGTCCGCCTACTCTGTTTTGACACCCCTACTTCTCTAGGTGGTTACCCCTACAAATTTGTTGATGTGTCAGTCTATGTCACTTCTCCCCCACGTTGTTAGTCCTCTGCATGTGAGTGTTTGTTTATGTCACTTTTTCCCATATTGTTAGTCCTTTGCATGTATGCTCCTACGTGTCCTTGTTTTTCTAATCATCATTTTTAATCTAAGATTTATTCGTTAACTCATGTTTTTAAAACTGAAAAGTGAAGAAAAATATTCGTAATGAAAAATTAGAGGACTAACATTATGAAAAGAAAGAAAAATAAAAAAAAATTGTAAATTTATAAAATATAGTTAAATAAAAAATTTACATTGTGAAACTCTTAAAAGGTGCATTCGCCATCTAAAAAGCTTCTATATTTCTTTTATTCAAATTTGTGACGTATACCTGTGCCCTGCCGCTAAATACACTGAATTAATTATTTGGTCAAAGAACGGTGAAGTTGATCGATCATCTCAGTTGTGACTTTTCTTTAGCTTGCTTTTAGATCTTCTAGACTTTTGTTTTGACTTTCAAGTATATTTATTTAATTTTATCATTTAAATAATTGAATTTAGTTTTTAATGTATATATTTTTATATCATTTCTCATAATTCTATGTTAGATTAATCTATTTTAAAACATATTTCATAAACAGATAAAGTTATCTCCATATTTCGAAAATCAATATTAAAATCATTTTACAGAAATTAAAATAAAATAAGAAAAAATATAGAAATTAAAAGCTAGACACTTTTTGAAAAATACAGAATATGAATATGTTTGATATTAAAAGAAAAAGTTTAATTGCAAGTTTAGTTCGTTCAATATGATTTACTTTAGTTGTAATATTTATAAATCGTTTCACTTAACTTTTTATTTTCGTAAAAAAATAATCTTTATTATTTTATTTTAGTCCTTCTTCCCTTTCTTTGTCCATGTAATGTATAGATGATCTGTTTTTATTAATTATCAAACATTTTTTAAAGTGATTAATTCAAAATAAACATAATACTATGGAATATATATATATATATATATATATATATATATATATATATATATATGAGACAATTGTGACACAAAACTGAAAAAATTATCAAAAAAATACAAAAGATATTGAATTTATTTCATAAATGAAAACCATGTTATATCAAACTTTATTTTTTAAATAATAGATTAATTGTTTAATTATTAGTAGTTGACATTTAAACAGGATTCATAAACTATGTGCTGTCATCTAATAAAATCAACATAAACTGTTGTTACATTCGTTGAGTAGGATGACGGGGTGATCTTCAATTATTATATATATATATATATATATATATATATATATATATATATATAAAGTTCAGTTTTAGGGTTTCTACTTTTATATTTGTTAGTAGAGATACTTAACTTCTAAAACTATTGTTTTTATATGAGTTTTACTTTTAAGAAAAATTATAATTTAAAAATAAAATTAACTTATTCATGAGTTAAAATTAATATATACACTTTAAAAATAATTTTTTTAACTAATTATATGATAGAGTTTTTATGATTTAATTTGTACATAACCTAATTTTAACATATTAAAAGGTTAATTTTTTTTTGTTTTTATTTTTTTCTTAATCTTTTTTGAAAAAGTCTTTTCAAACATTAGTTAAGAAAGTAGTTGGTGTGTTCTTTACGAAAGAGTAACATTTCTACATTATGTTATTGTTTTTTGAAATATTAAACTCGTCATTGAACCTTTCATAAAAACCTTATCATCTTCTCTTTTAAGTTTATTTCTATTTTTTTGTACTTATAAATAAATAAATTATTACAAATATTCAGCAGATAATTCCACAAAAATAATTTTCCTCTTTAAATAACTAACTTTGAGTAACATATTTTATCACTTAATATCATGGCTTCATAAATTTTACTATCTAGAATCCTTTTACGCATTTCATTATTAAATTTTCAACTTTTTCCAACTTTTACTGATCATCATTTAAGCTTGTTTTTTCACCAAAATAAGGATGTATCAAGAAAAACTAAAATAAAATGTAAGTAAAACGTTGTTTTGCAAAACTCGATAACAAAATAAAGTTGTTTTTACTTACTTTATTTTATTATGACTTTTTAAATCTAATGAATTGGTAACCTTTGTGAAAATTGAGAATATTGATGATAGAATGGAAAACAAAAAAAAAAACAAAAAAAAAAACCCTTAAGTTATTATAAAAGTTTATAAATTTTGTAATTTGACCTAATTAAAATTATAGTATTTTGTTCTACGAATCAAAGGATAAGCTTCAATTGTTGATAAATGAAGACAATAAACATAATAACATGAGAATAATGTTACGAAAAAAAGATGAATGATTTTGATAGAAGTTTACTTTATGTATCCAAATGAATAATAAATGACAGTCAACAGAAGATTGTTCATTTAAATTTGAACATTATTGGCTATGTCATATTTTAATAATTATCACTATGATTAATTTGATGACATATTTTTTGTTGTCTCTTTCCATAATATGATTATTCTCTTCAAGACAGCAAACTAAAATAAAATTTTCAAAGTGTACACAATCAATGTACGGAAGAAAAAATCATCACCCACAATAATAAATCTTTGGGCATTTCTTTATTCGAATACTAGTCTCTTTACGTACGTACGCGCACCGCTTTTTTAATTTACTTTTTTAATAATAACAAATTTAAAGCATATATTTGTATAAGTTTAATATTTGTAACTCTGTCGACATCTTGTAAATCCACGTTTATCATCCAGTCACTTCTCGATTTATTTATATGCGGTATCGACCTTCAAGTGGTGTGCTAGAATGATGAATATCTAATTTTTTATGAATCACAAGCTAATAATTTACCCATATGGGTCGGAGTTGCATCCAACCAATCTCACTTGATCATGAGGTTAGTCCGGTCTACTTGTCAACTTGGTTTATCTCATTATTTTATCCATTTGTTATTTAATTCATTTCGTTTAATCTAGTCATCTCATAAGTTTTACTAGCACATCTATCTAGGTCATTCGGTTGTCCATCTTGGTCATCCTTTTAATCCTATTCATCCCAATTATCCCTTTAGTTTGTCCATCTCGATCATCACCTCAATTTATTCATTTTTTTGCAATCTATCCATTCGGCCAGTTGGTCATCCTATCAACCCGTCTATCCCATCAACCTGGTCCATTTTGGCCATCCCGACCATTATAGTAAACGTGTAACGCCTCAATTTCTAGGGTGTCATGTTATTAAAAAACTAGTAAAATTCCAAACTTTAACATAACATGGAAATGTATTTTCAAAAACCTCAACATTTAAACGTGCATAAAATATAATAGTTACAAAACATTTATCTAATGAAAATAAGGAAGGAAATAAAATTACTTCAATTACATTGTCTTAAAGTTCAAAAGTAATAAATGTAAATAAAATATCAAGTTTGTCTCTCGTCATCTCTCGAATCTATCATGCCTCAACACCATTTGTAACATCATTTGCTCGTGTATAACGCATTATACGATCATCACCGATAATATTATTCACAAACACACAACACAAACACATATGGGGTAAGCTACCGATAAAACAATCATAATAACAAGGTATAAACATATTGATTATATCCACAATAACCAACACCTGATACATTGTAGTAATAACAACAAGATTCATAAGTCTCTATAATTACAATTCAACTACAACTAATTACTTGATCCTCAATCCTCGATCTCTAACCCTTGATGTCATCACTAACATCTCACACATAGACCATTGGTCTATCCACTCATTAACACATATGCTAACTACTTTCTATAACTAGTATAGTAACGCCGCTATCACATAGCATCACTTGGAGCATTTCAAATACCATGATCATTATCATAGATATACAACTATCATGATTATCCCAGTCATAAACAACACCATGAGCATCACCGTACCATAAACACCACATTGAAAAGAATCAGTCACACTTTTGTACCCTACCTCACTGACTGTAGTCTTTCCAACAACCCCATCTGTAGATTTTCCATACAGATACATTCAAGCAGTTTCGCAATCCAGCTAAGGAACATGTAACCCTGCCACACAAGGATAAGGAAGACACTTTCACCCCCACACAAGGAAGGCTTAACACTCGAATAACTCTTCCAATGCACACAAGGCAAAAGGAAGCACCTATCCACAGATAGCACCAAGATTTACGAGGTACAACTAGTAGACTTATCATCCACTCTCATGCTCATCAATCACATACTCAGGTACATCCCAATACTCATTCATTCCTGAATCCCAATCACAAGTCAAAATTAACCCTAAACATAACCATTATTCTCATTCTCTGATTATCATCACGTTTCATGGCTTCTTAAGCTTGGTCCACGTCCATTCTTCATCAAATTCGCCATTTTTCGTGAAAATGCACTGTGATAATCGATTATCACTTAAGATAATCGATTATCTGAGTAAAATTTACCTAAAAACATCACACAAAGAGGGATAATTGATTATTATCCTAGATAATCGATTATTTCCCCAATCATACTCAACATCGATGCATAGATATTTGATTACCACTAATGAGAATCAATTATGGCCAAAACGAAACACATCTTGGACATGATTCAAGCATTCAAACACACATACATCAACCTTAGATCACGTGAACACATACTTATCACATCATTCATGCATTCAAGCATCACATACCCTAGTAAACATACTCAAACACATATAATACATCACTTGAAACATCCAGATTCAATCATTGACATGTTACACCTCAATAAAACCCAAATATACTGCATATAATTATAATCACACGCTTACAACATATATTGGCATGGAAACTCCCAAGCATCATAACTTTGTTCTCCCTTAGCATCAAACCTTTTTGTTGGAATAACCCAACACAACATGCATCATACATTCATAGGGAAAACTCATCACAAATATTTCCAAAAACCTATTCCCATGCATATATAAGCCCTTGCCCAACAGTAACAATATTTAATCATAATCATAATCATAATCACATAAACATATATCAAACAAGGATGTTCATGCAAGTAAATCAAGAATACATAGTATACAACAAAAATTAGTAAGTTTCGCCATACCTTGGCCAATATAGGGCTTTATCTAAACTCCAAAACACCACAAATCTTTCTTTGCACTAACATTGTGTTCACTTTAGTTGATTGTACAGTTGACGAGAAAATGAGAGCGCAAATTTGAAGGACGCATTATGTTCGTTTACTTTGATTTAGGAGGAATGATTTGAGTGGATTTACGAGTTTCTCACTTTTGTGGTCACCCGCTAAGACGCAGAGATTTGGGTTTATTTACTTTGAAATCTTGTCTTTACCCTCCATAGTTTGAGGAAATACCACGTTTAAGTTACAGTATTCGAAGATGATGAAGGTTGATGGCTAAAGACGAAGATGAAGAACTCTTGAAGAAGAAAACCACGAAGATCAAAGGTTGAAGAAGGAGTTACTCGGTTCCATCTTGGAGTATTCGATTCCAATATGGAGAAAAAAAATGCAAGGATGACTGTATTTGGTTCCCACCTATTCGTATTCGATTCCAATTAATTGAAGAAATGAACTTCTACATGTATTTACTTCCATCTTCTCATATTTGGTTACACTAGAGAGAAGAAGTGCAATGAATGGTTGTATTTGGTTCCCCACAACTATATTTGGTTCCCCTCTCATATTCCTCTCACTTGTATTCGAGTATTCGGTTCCCCTCAAATTGATTTGGTTCCATAAGCCTATAAAGGTTTCGTTGATGATTTCCTCCATGCGGCGATGCGTTTGCAAGCTAGGTAGCGTGCTGTGAACCGTGACGGAGATGTAGAGGTCCATGAACATGTACATGAAGCGACCCCAAACTGCACATACAACAGTGGGAGTCGAAGATATAGTAAGCCTTTTGGGTGTAGAAAGTGTGGCAAGCCTTTTGCTGTGAGAGGGGATTGAAGGACACACAAGAAAAATTGTGGTAGGCTTTGGTTCTGCATCTGCGACTCTGATTTCAAGCACAAGGGGTCCCTTAAAGACCATGTTCGTGCTTTTGGTGATGGCCACACCCCCACACTGTCGAGAGTTGTGATCATATTGGTGAGGATGACTTGTTCACTGACGAAGATGAAGAAAAGTTAGATTTAAAAGATGATGATGAAGGTTATAACAATAAAGAAGTGGTTTTTGGTTTTAATTAATAATAATAACAACAATAAAGTGTATGTAGAGTGGATTGAAATTACCTCTTCTCATCCATTTTCTCTCTACTTTACAGGTTTAATTACTGATTTTTTCTTACAATTATAAACAATACCATTTTAGGTCTATATTCCAAAATATTTTTCTATGTTAATCGTTAAATCATTTAATAAAATGTAGAAAACTAAGAAACATGTCCTTTTAACTATATTAGTATTACACCAGTACACTACAAAAAAAAAATGGTATTTAAGGGAGGTTATTTTGCGAGGGTTATAAAAACCCACCGCAAATTAATATGATTTAAATTGATTCTATTGAATTGTCAAAAACCTAATAATAGCGGAGGTTTTAAATTCTTTTTAAAGAGTTTCATTACTAACCAAATTATAATGCATTATTATTTTTATTTTTTCCGTTTTTCAATCTTTTCCTTCCAAAATTTTATTTTACTTTATTCTTTCTCCAAATTCCTAAACCTAAACTTAACTTCATCAAACACTTCCTTTTTCTCATGTTCATCTACACTCTTTGAGCCACCTTCCCGTCACAGCCATTCTCGACTAGGAAAAGGGCAATGACGACCCATTGCAAGGTGTTCGATGTCACCTGTCATGAAGGTGGTGAGGAGTTTGGGGTCGACGTTGGACTAGACTAGGGAGTCGCAGACTTGGGAGACGAGTATACAATTGAAGGGGTTTTCAGTTTTAGGATTTCCATTTTTAATTCAAAACTCAAATCTTAAAACTCTTCCCCAAACATCTCTTTTAGGTTCAGGATTCATGCTTCAGAGGCTTCACCTTTCACCATTGTCCTCAAATTCGTATCATCATAAAACCCTAATAGAAGATGAGACAGTTCTCAAACGCCTCGGCACTTATCGCGGCCACAACGATATCGTTTGGTGTTGCAATTTCAATCTCCAAATTGCTGCCGCAATTGCAGAGCCTTCTGATGACTGACCCTGCCGAAGAGGCTGCTTACATCGAGAAGTTATACGAATATGGGGAGCAGCTCAACAATGCCAAGGATAAGTCTCAGGTTCAGAATTTGCTTTTTGATTCTTGCTTTTCTTGGTTTAGGGTTTTGGATTCCGATGTTCGAGCTTACAATTAAGGTTTTAGATTGTTTTGTGGTGTTCGTAGAATGTGCAGGATTACCAAGGGATCATTGATGCGGCGAAGATGAGTGTGAAGGCGAAACAACTCGTTGCACAACTCATTCCCAAGTTCTACAAGTTCTTTCCTGACCTTTCTGGTCCCGCTCTCGATGCCCATCTTGGTTGGGTCGAGGTTGAAGTACTCGGGGTACGTATTTTTCTCCTTTCGTTATATATCATGGAATTTGTTACTCTACATCAGTGAGTGTGTGGTGGTGACTAATAAATGGCGGTTCAAAATGGAAGAAAATCAAGGGAGGTTTTGTCCCCACTATCATTAATATCATGTTGTTATGCTACTTCTCTCCAAGTCTTAGCGATGGTTTTAAAACTAGACTAGCGGTTGAACTGCCAAGGCTTCTAAAAAGTGATATTTATTAGATTTAAACCAAACATTGGTAATGGAGAAAAGAAGTCTTCTGCTTTACTGTATCTTGGTGGTTCTATTTTCTCTCTGGATTTCTACTAGTGAATTATGTATGTGTTGAGGTTTCTTTCCATTGTTTGGTGTTTTTTTGTTGCTTCATAGGTTCATGTACAAGCAATTAGAGGATTGCCTCTTTTTTGTAAGGATACACCTGAGAATATAGGGAAGATGGTTGATATACTTGTGCAAATTCTTGGCTCTGGTAAGTTGGGCTCTTTGTAGGTTTTGCGATTGAGAACATAACCATGATTGAGTGTAGCATGGTTTCTCCTATTTCATTCTTGTAGAAGAATTTGCCGAGCGTGGTGATTAAGTAAAGAAATAACTGGTTTGGTTGAATATGCAGGTTGAGTCCGTACAATTTTGATGTGTCATTGGTGACTGTGTGAAGTAATACTAGTATTGGAGATAGGTGTTTGTAAAAGCTATTATTCATGTTTGTGTGTTCTATTTGAAATGGGTTTGAATATTTGTTACCCTATTGAATCTTTGGATTATGGGAAATTGATTATTTATATAGCCGAAATATTATTTTTGTTAGAGGCTATTATTATTATGCAATATGAATGGATGTGTTCTTGATATGCAAATGGGCATGGAATAATTTTTTTGTATGGAGAATCTCACCTTTGCAAGTTTAGAATCTCAACCTTGCAAGTTTGGAATCTTAGCTTTGCAAGTTCGAAATGGATGATGAATCCACTGTTCATCTTGTTTATCATGCCTACACTCTCACAAAACTTCATATGTATATCATCAACCAAGAAGCAATGGAAGCATGGGAGTCTACGAACAATGACTTGTTGGACATATACATATTGTTGAATTTTAAAAAAATAGTGGTGGAGGAATGAGTTTAAGAGAAGTAGTTGATGAAGTGAAGCTGTTTTACTTCATAGGGTAGGAAGGAAATGCAAAATTATTGATTTCATGTTAAACTTTTATCAATGTTAGGGATTTTGTTTAGGTAATCAACATTAGTCTATATGTTTTTAATTGGTCTGGTAGTTTTTGATCATGTTAGATTTTTTTGGTCAATCTTGCAATGTTATTTAAACATTATGTATTTTTTTTTTATATTTACATTGTAATTGTCAAATGAATGTATATTATTTTTAATCATCAATAAAATTATTTTTGAATTATTTTTGTGTATTTTACAATTTTGTATATTTTATTAATTTTTTTATTATTATTTTAGCAAGCTAGTAAATTAAATAGCATATATTAATAACAAAAAATAGTGTAAAAAATAAAGATATTTTTGTAATCAAATAGTTGAAAATAAAGGAGGTTAAAAACTCCCACAAAATATAGACAGTAATAAAGGAGATTTTTCATCAAGTGTATGCTGCAAATCATACACCACTCATAAGGGATATGAAAATCATTAAAAACTTTGTTTAAACTAAAATTATTTCACCACATAGAATTTCAATGACAAAGTTTAACCTCTCAATAATGTAGTCTCTAGCACTTTCACACACACCATAGAAAGTGACATAATTGATTAAAATCATTTTAGTGCTATTAGAACTAACAAGTGACTTGGTTTTACTCATACGAACCTTATTCATGGGATCTCCAATCATAAAGGTTGGGTTACCATCACTTGTTTGTTTGGAAGTGGCTTAAGTCTCATTCCCATCGATGTTTCTAATATCATTAGTATTCCCAGGGCTTTTGTCAGAGGATCTGCTAGATTCCGTTCTGATTTCACATAATCAATGGAAATAGTTTCACTCATTAGCAGTTGCTTCACCAAATTGTGTCTCAGTTGTATATGTCTATTCTTTCCATTGTAATTCTTATTTTTATCTATAGCTATTGCCAATTGGCAATCACAGTGTATTGATACCAATGGGGTTGGTTTCATTCTTAGTGGAATGTTCGCTAAGAAGTTTTTCAACCACTCAGCCTCATTACCAACCATCTCAAGAGTGAAAAACTCAAATTCCATTGTTGATCTTGAAATAATTGTTTTCTTGGTTGATCTCCATGTAATCACATCACCCCCAAGTGTGAATACATAACCACTAGTGGATTTTTTCTTGTCTGAATTAGAGATCCAGTTAGCATCACTGTACCCTTCTAGTACAACAAAAAATCCACTGTATTCAATGGCATAATCCATTGAACCTCTTAAGTACCTCATAAGCCTAGTAAATGCATCCCAATGTTCTTGATTTGGACATTGAGTATACCTACTCAGTCTACCTACTGCATAAGCAATACCAAGTTTAGAAAAGCTCATCAAGTGCAATAAGCCCCCAATTATCTAGGCATACTGAGGCTGAATAATGATTCTCCTATATTTTTCATTAATTTAGAATTAGCATCATAAAGGATACTTAATGGTTTTAAGTCATAAAACTCAAACTTCTTAAGAAGTTTCTCAATGTACTGTTCTTGAGATAGTAATATACTATTTCCCTTCCTTAGAATTCTAATACCTAAATTCAGATTGGCTTCACCCATGTCTTTTATTTCAAACTTTGATTCTAGAAACAATTTAGTTCTAACGACAATCTCATTGCATGTACCAAAGATTAACATGTCATCCACATACAAGCATATAATGACACAATCACCATTTTCAGATTTAGAGTACACACATTTATCAACATCATTAGGTGAAAACCCATAACAAACCAACACATTATCAAGTTTTTCATGCCATTGTTTTNGTGCTTGTTTCAACCCATACAAGGATTTTAAGAGTTTACATACTTTATCCTCTTGACCAGGTACAACACACCTTTCAGGTTGAGTCATATAAATTTTCTCCTATAAATCATCATTCAAAAAAGTTGTTTTAACATCCATCTGATGTATCACTAGTTTATGGATAACTACTAGAGCTAACAACACTCGAATATAAGAAATCCTAGTCACAAGAGCAAAAGTATCAAAGTAATCTATGTTGGGTTTTGCTCCTTTAGGAAAATCTATTAAAGTCCAAGTATTGTTTTTCTAAATTGATTCAATTTCAGTCCTAATGGCCTTATACCACTGTATTGCATCATGAACACTAGTAACTTCTAAAAATCTTGTTAGATCATCATCAACAAGATAAGTATAAAATGTTAGAAAATAGGTAGGCTTCGTTTTAACACCAAGAGGTGGGTGAATTGGAGGATTTTCAAAATCAAAGTCTTTTCGCAATCTTTTACACAAAGTATAAAACTTTACAATCTTTCTTGAAATGCAAGTAATAGAAATTTGTGTGCAGCGGAAAATCAAAGTTGACTACTTGAATTGTAAAGTCGACTGAATGTAAAAGAGTAGGGATAGAGAATTCAAACGTAAATTTTTATATTGGTTCAGCCTCAATGCCTACATCCAACGTCCTTCCAATACCAGGAAGCAAATGCACTATAATGGTCAAGGTTTTTACAACAAGTCTTTTACGGAAGACCTCCACGTCATAAATATAAAACACCTCTCTAACCCTCTAACCAAAATATAGGCAAATAACACAACAAGACTTGCAGCAAGATATCCCCTCTCCTGAAATCTGCAACCCACTTTGAACAATCCTCAAAGTGTACCAAACTCCACGAGTCCAACCCTTGTAGTCACAACAGGTCCACCAATAACCATAGAATGCAAACACGAATCTTGATCAACCCAAAAACACCTCAATTGTGCAAATTCTGATCAAGTAGTAAGCATAATATCAATCTCCTTCAGAAACTCTTCAAAGAAAGAGCATCATCGTCTTCTTGATGAGTTCTTGGAGCTCTAAATCACAGAGAACAATCTGAAACAGAATATGAAAATGTTACATTTCCAAAAGTTCTCTTAAAATGATCAGGTCCCGTCTATATATAGATTTCTATAAATAAGAAATTCCTGTAGTCGAATATGCTACTAATTCAGTCGACTATCTTAAGATAGTTATAACAAATCAGTCAAATAGTAGCAGTCCAGTCAAACAAATTAATTCCTCATTCATTATGGTTGACTTTCATTCAATGCCCAACTAACTTTTAAAAATATAGTCGTTAATGTTCATGAGCATAACAAAATTTCAAATCAAACAACTAATACAGTCGAATGCGTGGCGCACACAGTCGACTTTGACACAATAGTTCATTTTGAAATTCTATTCAATGCAAAATCTCACATAGCACTGTATTTGAAATTTTGTACAAAGTCTTCAGTTGTAGTCAATTCAATTAATAGTGAAGTCGACTTTAGCTATCAGCTTTGCTACACAGTTTTAGTTCACAAGGGTGCATGTGCTTTTCTTCTTCCAAAACATGTGTAATGCAACCAGATATGATGTAACATATACAAGCGCAGTAAATGTGCATTCACATATCAAGATAATCACAAAAACATGTTCAACATGATATCAATCAATAAGCAATAGAACATGTAACACACCAACAATATATGTGTTAATAAAATTGTGTTGTCATCATCAAAAGCCAGAGTGATATAGATATTGTGTTGTCAACAATCTCAACATAAAAGTCATCTCCAAAGGAAGTTTCCTTTCTCTGTCTTTTAGTTCTTCTCAAACCCTCATTCATGGTATCACTATTATTATTATCATCAATAGGTTGAGACATTTCACTAGCCTTTAAGGGAAACACATGTTCAAAAAAATCAGCATTTTTCGTCTCCATTATAGAATTTCTCTCAATTATGTTACTTTTAACAACTAGCAACCTATAGGCAGTACTATGTTCAACATAACCTAAGAACATATAATAAGAGGTTTTAGAGCCTATTTTCCTTTTCTTAGGATCAGGTAACATCACCTTAGCTAAGCACCCCCACACTCTTAGATATTTAAGGTTAGGTTGGCACAATTCATAAGGAGTTTTACCTGTTTTCTTATGGGGTATTCTATTTTATAAAAAAACATGCAGTAAGCAAGGCTTCTCCCCAAAGGTTATCAAATGCACCAGAACTAACAAGCATAACATTTATAATTTCCTTAAGGGTTCTATTTTTTCTCTCAACTACTCCATTAGACTCGGGTGAATATAGAGGGGTCATTTCATGGATAATCCCTTCTTTAACAAAATAGTAATTAAACAAAACATATTCACCCCTTTTATTTGATCTAATCCTTTTAATTTTCTTATTTAATTGATTTTCTACTTCTGCTTTATAGGTTAAAAACACATCAAAGGCTTCATCTTTATGTTTGATTAAGTAAACTTTGGTGTATCTAGAATAATCATCTATAAAGGTCACAAAATAATTTTTACCTCCTCTAGACATGGTTATTTTTAAATCAACTAGATCAGTATGAATTAGCCCTAACAGTTTACTCTGGTGTTCTACAGAAAAAACATGTTTTCTTTGTCATTTTAGATTTTACATATATAACATTTACTACTTTGTTTATCATGCATATTAATCAATCCTAGTCATTGCAATTTCAAAACTTATGAGGAATTCACATGTCCTAATCTAGCATGTCATATATCATACGAATCAACAATATAAGCAGAAGAACTTGATTCGTTAATATTTTCAGAAACATTTAGAATGTAGAGTCCTTGATCACAATATCCCTTCCTCACGAAAACATTATTTTTTGTCATAATGATCTCGTCAAACTCAAATGACACTCTAACCCCCACCTTTCTCAATAGTTCTACAGAGATTAAATTAACTCTGATTGATGGCACATGAAGCACATCACTCAAGGCCAGAGTTTTTCCAGATGTGAGCTTAAGAAGAACGTTCCCTTTTCCTAGAACGGGAGTGGTCCTGGAATCTCCGAGGTAGACGTGTTATTCTTCATCTCCTACACTAGTGTAAGAGGTAAAAAAACTTCTTTTTTGCATAGATATGCCTGGTAGCACCAGATTCTACCACCCATTTGTTAACATTGGTCATCAGATTTACTTGAGAAATGACCGCAACAATAATGTCATCTCCTTCGGCTATATTTGCCCTAGGAGGATTGTCGTTTCTTACTATACGCTAGGTGGGTTTAGATTCATTAGGACGAGATTTAAGAAAATTATTTTTCTTTTTGTGATCAGGTTTGTGTATACTGCATAACCTAGAACTGAATCCACGCATGAATTCTCCTCATCTTCAACCTACAAAAAAAAATTCAGAAAACCATTTACCTGAGTTGAGCTTTGATGCTTGCTCGCACACAATAGTTCCCATAACAATAGAAAAGTGTGAGGGTAAAGTCGAGTTTTTACATCAAATCGGCTCAAATATGAGCAAATGAGCGAGATAAGAAAAAAGCGCAACTCCTGTAAATCTTCATAATCCGTCTTCGCTAATCACTCCGAACGAACAAGCATGATCTCACAAATTCATCCTTCTTAATCATCTTCAAGAGTAAATTCCTCTAAAGCGAACACAGTGTAAGGGTTTTTGTTGCTTTCTCTCTCTCCTTCTCCCAAAAGGTCAATATCTTATCTTCCTTTAATTTCTCTCTTTAATTTAGGATTTCAAAAACACAAATGTCACCGCTCTCTCTATATCTTAATATTTATAAAACAATCTCACTTTATCTCTAATATTTCTTCACTTATAATATTATATTTTAAAAAAACAAATATGTCTAAATCTTTATTCTCCTTTTATTTCACGTCTACATCTATCTTTTATTTTATTTTATTTAATTCAAACCCATTTTTCTTTCTACACCCCCTTATTTAATTATTGCACCATTTAATGAAAGTAAAATGACTCCTTTGCTCCTAGGTCCAAAATACAAATTAAAACCAAAATTTTATCTTACAATAAAAAAGAAGTGACTAATATTCCATTCATACAATCATTATCAATCAAAAAGAAAAAAGCATTTGCTGTTAAAGATTTCAAACTAACATCCCTACTAAGGAAACAATCAAATAGACAGGGGACCACTCCTTCTAAACAATTGAAGAATGCAATAATGGGACCATATCATGTACAACTCCACACATTTCAACATTCAAAAAGGGGACCACAATATCCATAGTTTTATGCATCAATAGCATACCACAACACATAAATACTCATACCATAACGCAAAATCTCATTTCCCAATACCCATCCCTAAAATGAAAACGACATACAAAACTAATTCCCTAACAAAACACAAAACCAAACACAAAAGGAAACTAACCTTAAATGGCATAAATATTTGGTTCGCTTCGTGCAACTCGAGCTCTTCGTCTCCTATGTTCGTCTTCTCTTCAATTGCATTTCGTCTTCTATGCTCACTGAAGAAATATGCAATTCCAATAACATTTATAACCCTATTTACTTAAAAAAAAAACTAATATGACCAAATCCCTAGAATTTCTAATTACATTTTGTGCCACGTCATTAATGATTGTAATACACATCAATCACTCAGTTTAATATACAATGTCATGCCATGTAAAAAAAATTATACCTCATCACAATTTACATCGTCTATCATCAGATAACGGAAAAGGCAAAATTGGTTTAATCTTTTAAAATTTTAAATCCAATTGAGACAATTTTCATCAAGAGAACCCACTTGAGATTACTCTACAAATATGAGGATAATCCAAGGTTTAAATCTATTTTTATTATAAATATATTTTATATGATGTTTATATTAGAAATTAAAATGATGAATGGACTCTACAGGGAAATGAAGTAAGTTCAAGTTTAGATGATTAAAATGAAGATATTTTAACTAAAGAGGGAGAAAATGAAGATGTCAGTAGAAGTGGCGTTGCTGCACCTATGGACGATTTGGGGATTCTTCCAGTTATTGAAAATAAATATCATGAAGGAGAATACATTAATGAAAATGAAGATTATGTGGAAGAGAACCATGATTATTGTATATCTAAAATGAAAGATTATTAAATATTTATGAATTTATTTGTTGTTTTATTGGTGTCTAATTTATGATTTATGAACCTATTTGGATTATAAACCCATTTTATAAATTATGAATGAGTTAGTATTATCATTTATATTGTTTTTAATGATACAATTATTTATAAATATAACTTTTTATCTACTCGTAATTATTACAAATCAATCTATAATCCTTGAATTACAAGTTTTTATCCCATTCCCTATCTCCAAACAATATTTGAATTTGACAATATTACATATTACATGAAAAAGTTTACAATCAAATATAAGTAAGAATTTTCGAGTCTTAGATTCTTTAAAAAATATATGGTTTTAATGTGTAAACATTAAATTTTAAAACTATTTTTAACTTTCAAATTTAGTATACTAAAATCGTAATTTTTTAAACTCCTGTGTTAATATATATAAGGTTAGATACGTTTTTAGTCTCTATACTTTGGGATAATTTTGGTTTCAGTCCCTCCTTCAAACTAAGGTATAATTTAATCTTTCAACTTTAAAAAACTCTCGTTTTAGTCATTTTTACCAAATTTTTTTAACTTTCTTTGCTGTTTCAAATGCATTTCTCAGTTAACATTGAAGCAAAAATGTATCAAACAGTGTAAACAATCCAAATGTTATAATGAAACGTGTTTGAAACAACAAATAAAGTTAAAAAAAATTGGTAAAAAAGACTAAAATTAGAGTTTTCTAAAATTGAAGGACTAAATTATATCTTAGTTTGAAAGATATATTAAAACCAAAATCACTGTAAAGTATAGGAACTAAAAATATATTTAACCTATATATATATATATATATATAAAGGAAGTGATGTTTAAATGTAATTTTATTATAGGTTTCATTTTATAAAAGTTTTTATTTTCCTGTAACCATTTTATCTAAAATTTATTTACTTTTTCTCAAAATTTTAACCTTATCTTTTTTTTCTCTTTCAATATTCAAGCATTATGTCAAAGACAACGCGTCTAACCGATTCATTTCTCAAAATAAAGTAAGTTAAATTTTTGTATTATTATAGAGTCAATTCACTCACTACAAAAATAATACATCTTAGAAAAAGGTTATTTTTCGGAGATTTTTTTCGGTGGTTCAAGATTCCAACCGCAGTTAGTTTTTTTTCTTATTATATATATATATATATATATATATATATATATATATATATATATATATATATATATATATATATAAAAGTTGCGCGTATGTTGTTTTTTAATTGATATATTTTAATAATGTATACTTGATTTTAGTAGACAAAAATATCCTTATATATCATGATTCTAAGTTTTAAGGTTAAGGATATTTTAATAATTTTTATTCTCAAACTAAAAAAACTTACTCATCTCTCTCATTCCTCTCAATCATTTCTCTTTCATCTATGAAACTCCAACATTTTCTCTCACTCTCAAAACTAAAAAAAAAAAAAAAGAAACAAAACCCTCCAAACCCTTACTCACCTCTCTCATTCCTCTCCACCCTTTCTCTTTCATTTCTCTTACCCCAACATTTTCTCTATCATCCCTACGGTAACTCCAATTGAGAAAAAATCAGAAAGACTTGTCTAACCTTAATCCACCTTCCTCACTTATCTAATTTGTTTCTCTCTCATCTCCATACTTTCCCTCACCCACACACAACAACCTTAGCACCACAATTTGTTGTTCTTGCTCTGTTCGTTCATTTTGTTTTTCACTTTAATAACAAAATAATTGATGATGTTGATGTTGATTTTTAATTGGAGGGTTGTGTTATATATTTTCCCTTCTTATTATTATTAAATTTTATTCTTAAATTAAGTCACGGTAAATAAACCTTCACATCACAGAATTTCTATGCATCATTTGCACATCTACACCACATTTTATTATATTTTTACCACAGTATACATTACCATAACTTATGAATATAATTTGTCAAAATAAACTACTAATATTTAAAATGTTTTCGGACAACTTATTAGTCAAAATATCAAATCTCCTCAAAATAAACTACTAATTCTAAATTTTAAAAATGAAATTTAATAATAATAAGAAGGTAAAATATATAACACAGTCCTCTAATAAAAAAAAATCAACATCAACATCATCAATAATTTTGTTATTAAAGTGGGAAACAAATGAACAAACAGAGTAAGAGCAACAAATTGCAGTGTTACATGTTGTTGTGTGTGGAGGAGGGAGAGTATGGAGATGAGAGAGAAACAAATTGGATAAATGAATAAGGTGGGTTAAGGTTAGGCAGGTGTTTCTGATTTCAATTGAGGCTACATTAGGGATGACAGAGAAAATGTTGGAGTGAGAGAGATGAAAGAGAAAGGAATGAGAGGGATGAGAGGGATGAGAGGGATGAGAGGGATGAGAGGGTGAGTAAGGGTTTATGGATTTCTTTTTTTTAGTGTTGAGAATAAAAATTATTAAAATACTCTTAACCATAAAACTTAGAATTCATATATAAGGGTATTTTTGTCTACTAAAACCCGGTACACGTTGTTAAAATGTACCAACTGAAAAAAAAAGTACGTTGAAACAACAAATAAAGTTAAAAAATTTTGGTAAAAAAGACTAAAACCAGAGTTTTCTAAAGTTGAAAGACTAAATTGTACCTTAGTTTGAAAGAGGGATTAAAACCAAAATCGCCCCAAAGTATAGGGACTAAAAACATATTTAACCCTATTTTAGGAAATAAAAATATAATTAAACTTGATACAAAAATTTCTTTATATCATTATTCAATCACAAATTATCATAATTTTAATTTTTTTTTATTTTTATTTTTTTAACCAGCATTTTTTTTTTCATATTTTCTTTTATATATTTTTGTGAGTTATATATATACTAATTCTACTTGTGATGATAGTTTCATGGGACAAATTTTTAGATACTAAAAATAAATTTCTTATTTTCCATCATATAATTAATATGGATCATCCCATACTTTTAATGGATATACGTTCATTTATCTCAGGATAACATGGTACACCACCAAACACTATTTCCAATTTAAATGGATCATAAGTGTCATTTTTCATTCTATCATCCCAAATTAGTGGAACCAATAAGAAAAATATAGAATCTTTTATGAATAAAATAAAATAAAATGTGGATGAAATTTAAAACTATTACGTCACACAACACAAAGGCCACAACATCAATATGTGGTTGAAACTAAGTTTCAAGCTTTGTTTTCCCATCATGTCTCGTCAACTTAAATGCATTGTATGCGACAAAAGAGAGTACCCTCATTTTCCACAAAAAAATCCAAAGCAATTTAGAATATGTTCACAAGATACTACAAAAGTTTATTTAATAATATGAGGTGCTAAATATATTCTTTATGACATGCATTGACTAACTTTGTCAATGTCTATAAGTTCAATTTCGAGGGTTTATATTTATTGACAGATTTTATTTTATTTTTTACTTTAATTTGTAATTTTAAGTTTAATTGTATATATACAATTACATTAACTATATAAATTGTAAGAATTTTAAAAGAATTTTATACATGAAAGTATATAAAGTCTCTAAAAATATTAATTTTAACTTCAAGAAAAAAAATTTAAAAAAGATATTTAGATTAAATTATTTCATAAATTGTAAGAATTTTGTTGTTAATTGATACTTTAATTTTTGTCATGTATTTGTGTCATACACATATCTATATCCAATATTTTAGAATATTTTACTCATACTTATCAATAAAATATATAATTTATAGAACAATAATACTTCTGTGATGATATCAATTTGTAATTTTTTTATTTATTTGACATCTTATAATATATTTGATTTTAATTTATGTTCCCACAATAACAATTATATGTTTATTAATTTTCTTTTAAAAGATTTTATATATTTTTTAATATACAAATATCACATATCTTATTTTATTATTTTTAAAATAAGTGCATAGGCATATAGGCATATATAGCATTTAACTATTATTAGTGCAAAAATCATGTACAACGTTGAATATTTTAGGCTTTTAACTAAGGATGACAATAAAACCGTACCTGCGGGTATCCGCGGGCAAAATCTGTTGCGGGTATTTAGTATCTGCGGGCAAGAGGTACCCGCGGGGTAGTGGGCAGCAGACAATTTAATACCCGCTCGTTAATGGGTCGAGTACGGATATTGGGTATCCGCTACCCGTTTAAAAAACGAAATTCCAATTTTATCCATTACTTTTTAATGAAATTACAAAATCAATTAAAATGTTTGTTTTTAATTTTGCCTCTGTTATGGTGCAGAGGAAGTAAAAGGTCACTTCTTCATCTTTCTTCTTCTCTCTCAAACTTCTCTCTCAAACTTCCTTCCCTTCTTCTTTCTTCTTCTTTCTTCTTCTTTCTTAAACTTCCTTTCCCTTTTTCTTTCCGCCACCTACCAACAACAAGAATCACCATCCTCAACGACGTTGCGAGGACCTCACGTTGTCATTGTCGTCACATCGTTTGCAGCTTCTTCTTCCACCATTCACGGCTCCGCCCGCGGCCAGCGGTGGAGCCAGCCAACAACAGGTGATCCCATTCACAGAGCTTGAGAGGCTGAACCGCATTGGGAGCAGCGACAAGAGGTATATCTAAGATGCTTTGGTGCATATTTGAGATCCTTTAGTGCATATATGGGATCCTTTGGTGCAGATATGAGATCCTTAAGTCCAGATCTAAGATGTTTTGGTGTGGATCTGAAATATTTTGGTGTGGATCTGAGTTTTGAAGTGAAGATCTAGGGTTTATAAATTTTGAAAAAGAAAGGAAAATAGAGTTTGGGTTAGTACTTGGGCTTAAATAATAATACATGCACTGTTAATGGGTATCCAACGGATATCTGCTGGTTGAAAAAAATCCGCGGTTTTTTTTTATGCGGGTACCCTACGGGTAACAGGTACATTTTTTACATGCAGGTCGAGTTCGGGTATCACACTATCCGTACCGAACCTGACCCGTTGTCATCCCTACTTTTAACGCCGAATTCGTGAATGACGTCATATAAGGAGATGTTAAATTGACGTTGAATTTTGTCAATATATGATGTTAACTTAACGTCGAATTTTGTCAATATACAACATTAATCAATTTTTTTTAATTAATTGTGATACTTTTTTACAACTCTATGAGAGATGAAAAGCAGTAAAACAATAAATTTCAGTTTTTGGTATTTTATAAAGCATGAACTATGAAAGTGTAGTGTAGTATCAACAACAAACAACAATAACCAACAACAAACAAGTTCAATCAAACAACAACAACAAACAAGTTCAACCAAACAATAATAATAAACAAGTTCAACAAAAAAAAAACAACAAACAAGTTCTACAAATAAGTTCTTCAAAACGAAAACAAAAACTAAACTTCAAAAGGTGGGTTCATCAGAATAAAGTGTCATCACCCGTGAGAGAGAAAGCAGTATGCGTCTATGAAGGATAAGAGCACGAAAATAATTGGTCAAAACAAATGAATATCATACATAAAGTAGTTAATTAACATGCATTTGTATTTAATGAAAGAAAGATTACCTGTGATGGTCGTCAAACTTTATTCGAGAAAAGTTTGACAAGAAAAGAGGGTCTCAAGCACTAAAATAAAGTGAATGAATTTTCAATCTCCCGCTTAAATTTTTATTGAATTCACTAACCTTTTAACGTATAACGCTGGGGCATTCGACGTTTTACATCCTTTTACGTCGAATTACAATTATAAATGACGAATAATAATTGCATTTATTTACTAAAATGCCACCAGTCATTTTTAACGTTGACTATTCAGTTGTTGGACGTTGAACGCGTAACGTTATACGTTTTTTTTGCACTAGTGTATATAATTGTCATTACATTTTTAATAAGATAGATCAGTTGCTAACAAAAATATAAAGTAAAATTTGTAGTTATCAAAACACAACTATAAAATTAAACTTTATATATACAACCGGGTTAATCAAAACTATTTACAAAGTTAATCTAAAAAAACTAAATAGTAGCATCTCCTTCATTCCAGGGAAACCCCATCTCCCTTTGCTCACACCCACAGGATGATCATAGCAAAGAAAAGAACAAAAAAAAATACAAACACAAGCACAAATAAACGGGTAAGCTAGTTTGTAGTAAAAGAATGATATATATTGTTGAGATTGTTGATAAGAGAAGTACTGGTTTAGCTAACCTTAATCTCACAGTGCTCTAGTCACTCTAGTTTTTTATGATGACAAAACATTATTAATAACACATGTATTATTATGTGTTACATGTTGTATTCCTTATTGTGAATGATATCTTATTGAACATGCTTGTGTTGATTTTCATATATGAATGCACATAGACTGATCTTATATCTGATACATCATTTATGATTGCATTACATATGTTTTTGTGTGTGATTTTGCATTGAAAAGTTTTTCAAACTGAGGTGAAGGGCCTAAGTCGACTACATGCGTAGTGGATCCGACTTAGTTATTTGATTTGAAATTTTGTTAATGCTTGTGTACAGTAACAACTATATTTCAAATGTCTGTTAAAACATTAATGATAGTCAACTGTATCAAATGCAAAATCAATTTGGTTGTTATTGACTGCTACTATTTGACTTAACTGTTATAACTGTCTGATAACAGTCGACTACAATAGCGTTTGATTTATAGAAAACTATAACTAGACTTGACTCAGTTGATCACATACGACTTTGGATATTTTGACAGTGTCATTTTGATTTACAGATTGTGATCTCTTTGAAAAGGCTCCAAGAACTCATCAAGAAGACCATGGTGATCTTTCTTGCAAGAGTGTCTTAAGGAGGACGAGTATTACGCTTACTGTTTGATCAAAATTTTGGATAGCTAGTGTATTCACATTGATCAAGACTACTTTCAATCTATTAGAGATTGGTTTTGTTGTTGTGATTGTAGGAGGTTGACTCGTGGAGTCTGGACACTTTGAGGATTGTTCAAAGTGGGTTAAAGATTGCAGAAGAGGGGATATCTTGTTGCAGATCTTTGTGTTTCTGCCTATATTTTGGTTAGAAGGTTAGAGAGGTGTTTTATATTTTTGACGTGGAGGTCTCTATAAAAGCCTTGACCATTATAGTGCATTTGCTTCTGGATTGTGGAAGGACACTAGATGTAGGCATTGAGGCTGAACTAGTATATAAATCTGCGTTTGATTTCTCTATCCTTACACTTTTACATTAAGTCGACTATATTGTTATTACGTAGTTAACTTTACAATTTCCGCTGCACTTCAAATTTTCATTCCTTGCGATTCAAGAAACTTTGTATAGGTTTATATTTTGCGAAAAAGATTTTAAAAAGACTCTGATTTTTAAACCACACCAATTCACACCCTCTTAATGTTGAAACAAACCCAACCTTTTTCCAACAATTGACACCAGAGCTAGATTTCATAAAATATTTGAAAAACTAGTCGACTTCTATTTTCTTTGAATCGACTAAATTCCTGGGAATGGCTTCTAGTTTTCAAACTTTTGGTGAAGGTGCGTATATAAACAGACCACCTCTATTTGTTGGTGAAATTTATCCTTTTTGGAAAATTAGAATGCAAATTTTTCTTGAATCCGTGGATAGAGGAATTTAGGATACAACTTTAAATGGTCCTTTTGAGCCAACTCATATTGTTGATGGAAAAACTGTTTTGAAAATTTTTTCTGAGTGGTCTTAATAAGAGAATAGGAAAGCACAATATGATGTCAAAGCTAGAAATATTATTTCCTCTGCACTAACTATTGATGATTTTTTCAGGATATCTCATTGCAAATTTGCTAAGGAGATGTGGGATGTCTTGGAAGTCACTCATGAGGGCACTGATGAAGTCAAGAGAGCAAGGAAGAATTCTTTGATTCAAGAGTATGAGTTTTTCAGGATGAAGGCTGGTGAAACAATATATGAAGTCCAGAAAAAATTCACTCATATAGTAAATCATCTTATGGCTTTTGGCAAAGTCTTTGACAAAGAAGAGATCAATATCAAGATTTTGAAAAGTCTAAACAGAAGTTGACAACCTAAAGTCACTACAATCTCTGAGTCCAAAGATCTTACAAGCATGATTATGGCTACCTCTTTCGGCAAGTTAAGAGAACATGAGTTAGAACTTGGAATTAAAGGATGAAGAAGAAATTAAAGAGAAGATGTCCATTGCACTGAAAGTAACAAGCAAGAAAGCCTCAAAGTCAGAGGATGATTCAGATGCAGAGATGGGCAACAACGAATTGATGACCATGGTGGTAAGAAAATTCAGTCGGCTTATGAAAAATAACAGTCAACTTACTAACCATGCAGGTAATAACAAAGCCAAGAAAGCTTTCAGGTCAAGTGTTGCTCAATGATATGAATATGGAAAAGAAGGACATATCAAACCAGATTGTCCAGACCTAAAGTTGAAGTAGAAAGCCAACAGAAAGTTTCCTGAGGACAATAGCAGAAAACAGAAAGGAGCTTATATAGCCTGGAAAACAGTGATTTGGACTCCTCAAGTGATGAAGATCATGATCAAGAAGAGGAGTCTAACATTTGTTATATGGCTGGAGCATCATTGGCTGACTACGACAGTGACATAGAGTTCGAGCAAGAATCGATTGAAATCACATACGACCTACTATTGGATGCTTTCAAAGAAATTCATGTTGAAGCTATGGACTCCAGTACAAGGTTAATTGACTTAACTCTGACAGGAAAGATTATGAATATAGAATTAATAATCTTGTCACTGAAAATGAGAAATTACAGAAAGAATTAGATGAAGCCTTATTGTCTACTAAGAAGGTTAAAATTGAGATTGTTACAGTAGAGAAAGAGTGTATTAAATGTCCTGTTCACATAAAAGAAATAGATTACTTGACTAGCACGCTAACCAAATTTACTCAGGGTAGAGAAAATTTGAATGTTGTATTAAAGTCTACCGGTAGAGCTGTTAACAGACAAGGCAATGGTTAAAATTCTAATAGAACCAGTACAATAAAATATTCTGATTTAAGCAAACCTGCTAAACATGCTTCTATTGCAACTTTATTGGTCACACTGTTAGAAACTGTTATTACAGAAGAGTTGGTGTTCCTAAAGGCTTATATGTGTGGATTCCTAAGGAACATCTGGCCTCAACTAACAATCAAGGACCTAAGTTCAAATGGGTACCTGCATCAAAAACTTAAATTGTTTTGTAGGAACTACAAATTGGTGCAGTGAGAACTCAAGGATGAACCACAATGGCAATATCAAACATCTTGAGTATCTACAATTGGTAACATGTATTACTTTACTGCATCATGCATGAAAAGATTGCTTGATTGATATTTGATTGTATGTATGTTTGTATGATTGTTTGGCTGATTGTTTTTGAATGAAAAATGATTTTCACGACTTTTAGTCGACTTGGTTATGAGCTTAGTCGAATGTGTGTCACTATATGTCTGTATCTGTTTTTAAAATCTTCATGTCATACTGTAGTCAACTTTGTCATTATTAAAATCGACCTTGGTTTCTGTTTCAAGCTCACTATTTTTGAATGCTCTTTTTGCATTCGCGCCTTTACGTTCCAACATGTTTGGGTCATACTTTATTCCTGACACAAGCACACACTACTCGTGTATTTCCATTGACACTTGACTGAAATCTGTGAATCATAGAGCGTCTATGAAAATGGCTTCTCAATCTCCTCTCTCATGAAAAGAGAAAGGAAGGAGCATGGATACTATTAGAGAAACTAATGTAAATGGCTGGATAAGTGACGATGACTCTCAAGTAACATTTAATGATCGAAGTCCTAAGGTTGTTGTCTCACCAAAGTATTTTGAATTGAGATTGCTTGGAAGGGAAAACTTTAAATTTCCAGAATGGATTGAGACTCAAAATCTGTCTACATTGGTGCAAATGAACGGTTATTGGTACCCTGATTTTGTTAGAGTGTTCTACCATCACTTGAAAATTATCAATGGTGACATCTGCTCAAGGGTCAAAGGAGCTGACATTATCATCAACAATGATGTTTGACAACAGACCACTGGACTAAAGGCAGAAGGAATCTCCTCTCATCTTCCAAACTCTCAAGTAAATCGTTGGTTGAAGAAAAATGATCTTTATAGAGGATGGCTCAAACTTCCTGTGAGTCAAACAAGAGAAAATATTTGCTTGCATGAAGACCTCAAGATGGAAGAAATGGTTCTAGCACATGTACTTACTTGGGTGATTCTATTAGGAAGATTGATGCAAGACGAAATGACCACAAAGGATATAATTTCTGTTGCATGCTATCAAGAATGGCATACCTACCAACTAGGTGGAGGCGTTAAAAGATCACATGACCAAAGCTAGTCGCAACAACACTCATTATCTACCTTATGTTGTTCTCGTGAGAAATGTACGTGTTCTTCAAAGGGTGACCACCTATGGAGAAAAGAAACATTCATGCTCCTACAAAAATGTAATAAATCGTAATACACTTGTGTCACTGGGATTAGTAAGGACTTTAAAAGGATGGTGCTTTAATGGCAAAGAGAATCAGATGTACTGTTGTGGAAGCACCTCTATTGTGTATGAACAAAAATCTGATCATGTTTTCAACAACAACAATGAAAGTTTTTCTGCTGATCCACTTCAGTTCATTGTTGACAAGCTTAATCAGCAAGAGATAAAAGTTGATCAGATTTTGCGACATGAAGTGGATAAAGACACATCAGAAGATGCCTCTATGAATTCAGTTGAAGAAGAATAGGGATTAGTGTATGCATTGTCTCGTTTCCTCTGTGTTTGTTTTTGTCTCATATGTCTCGTGTCTTGAGTCTGTTTCTGATTTTTTACCTTGTGTCTTTTTTTCTTAGTGTTCTTTTGATTAATGGCTTAGACTGCCATTATGTCTGTCTTGTTCATGTCTATCACTTGTAATATCTTATGAGCAAGTAATGAAATCAGTTGCTTTTATTCAATTTCATTTGGTCTAAATTTTTTATTAAATCTGCTTGAATGAGTATTGAATCGACTGAGTGATTATTGAAGTTGACTATGCATACATTCACTGTTAGATTAAATATTTTGCATACTCACTTCTGATCTGATTAATTTCTTGCATTACTATGATTCTAAACTGCTTGGTCTTCAAAAGACTTTGAAAGGTTTTGTAGAAAACATTGCTTTAGAACTTACTGCTGGATCAAAATTGTTGAGAAGCAATGAAATTGACTTTGTTATTGGTTCAATCAACTTATCATTTACAGGGTGCTATAAATTCCATTTATTGGAATTTGCTTATAAATTTGTTTGATCATTTTATATCAGTTATCTTCAATATATCTATGTTCTTATATGACTGTTTTGTAATGAGATTATAGTGTGAGATTGTTGATAGTTGTATCTTTGCTTAATTGAATTGCTTACAATCATAACACTGATACAATCTTGATACAAATTGATTGTCTGCTCTGATACTTGTGTAACTACATTGTGCATTTTGATTTCATTTTATAATATGCATAATGACAAGGGAGTATTATTTGATTGCATAGATTTTTCACATGCCTACATTTTAGGGGGAGTTTATCTATCTCGTGCGAATATCTATGATAGGGGAAGCACCTTTGAATGTTTAATCTATTTACATTGAATATATTGATGCATTTCTAGTATTTCATTTATCAGCATATCCATATCTGAAAGCAAACCTTTTTTGCTAATGCACAAAGGGGGAGAAATGTTTGAAAAGTTAGATTAATCCACTTACTTGCTTGATATGTCATTATTAGTTGTTTCATTCAGAGTAATTAAGCTGAAATATGTTGAAATCATCTTTTGTTTGCTCTGATATACTGGAAAGTTCATTTAATCACTTGTATCTATTGATTGCTTATGTTAACTCTGTTTCTAGTGATTACTTGACTGATTCCTTGTGTACAAACATGGTTGCTTATTAATCATGGTTGTGCATCATCAAAAAAGGGAGAGATTATTGAGATTGTTGATATGGGAAGCACTGGTTTAGCTAACCTTAATCTCACAGTGCTCTAGTCACTCTGGTTTTTGATAATGACAACACATTATTAATAACACATGTATTGTTATGTGTTACATGTTGTATTCCTTATTGTGAATGATATCTTATTGAACATGTTTATGTTCATTTTCATATACGAATGCACATTCATTGATCTTATATCTGATACATTATTTATGATTGCATTACATATGTGTTTGAAGAGAAAACCACATGCACTTTGATGAACTTATATTGTGTTGCATAACTGCAAGTTATAAGTCGACTTCATTATGAAATAAGTCAATTAAAACTCGTATCTATGCACAAATTTTCAAAAGCAGTGTTGCGTGTGATTTTGCATTGAAAAGTTTTTCAAACTGAGCTGAAGTGCCTAAGTCAACTACATGCGCAGTGGATCCGACTTAGTTAGTTATTTGATTTGAAATTCTGTTAATGCTTGTGTACAGTAACGACTATATTTCAAATTTCTGTTAAAACATTTATGATATTTAACTGTATTAAATGCAAAATCAATTTGGTTGTTATTGACTGCTACTATTTAACTTAACTGTTATAACTGTCTGATGACAGTCGACTTTATTAGTAGCACAGTCGACTACAAGAGCGTCTGATTTATAGAAAACTATAAATAGATGTGACTCAGTTGATCACATACGACTTTGGATATTTTGACACTTTCATTTTGATTTACAGATTGTGATCTCTGAGAAAAAGCTCTAAGAACTCATCAAGAAGACCATGGTGATCTTTCTTGCAAGAGTGTCTTAAGGAGGACGAGTGTTACGCTTACTGTTTGATAAAATTTTTGGACAGCTAGTGTATTCACATTGATCAAGACTACTTTCAATGTATTGGAGATTGGTTTTGTTGTTGTGATTACAGGAGGTTGACTCGTGGAGTCTGGACACTTTGAGGATTGTTCAAAGTGGGTTAAAGATTGCAGAAGATGAGATATCTTGCTGTAGATCTTTGTGTTTCTGCCTATATTTTTGTTAGAGGGTTAGAGATGTGTTTTATATTTTTGACGTGGAGGTCTCTATAAAAGCCTTGTTGTAAAAACCTTGACCATTATAGTGCATTTGCTTCCAAATTGTGGAAGGACACTGGACATAGGCATTGAGGCCGAACCAATATAAAAATATGCGTTTGAATTCTTTATCCTTACACTTTTACATTAAGTCAACTTTATTGTTTACGTAGTCAACTTTACAATTTCCGCTGCACTTAAAATTTTCATTCCTTACGATTCAAGAAACTTTGTAAAGGTTTATACTTTGCGAAAAAGATTTTAAAAAAACTCTTATTTTTAAACCTCACCAATTCACCCCCCCCTCCCCCCCTCCCCCCTCTTGGTGTTGAAACAAAGCCAACTCTTGGTGTTGAGGGACGACGAGTGACAGGGAGGGTCGTGGTTGGGTCGGAGGGACGGTGGAATGAAAGTGTGCAGCTTCAGGCAACGTTCTCATGACCAGGGACTTAAAGTTTGTAAATTCGTCTCTTAATTCACTATATTCGTCTCTCAAATGACGGTTTTCCTGGTCACGTTGTTGTAGTAGCTGTGTTAGGCGCTTGACGGCCTCATTAGCAATGGGGGTTGAAAAGGTTGGTTCTTCAAAGTACCTCCTCTTGCTATTGTGTAGTTTGCAGCAAGTTGTCCTGCACCATACAATCATCCCATTTTCTTCCCACCAACGACATCGACCCAACACTGTGTCCTACGGATGTCATTGTCTTCTTCATGAGTCTACATTAGGTCATTTGGCATTTTGTCACCTTTTAAGTACACTTTTTAGGTTCTAAATACTCAAACTTTGAGTTTTAGGTTATTATTTGCTTTTCACTACTTTCCTAACTTGATTTCACTAGTTTAGACTTGTTAGGATGTTTACATTTCTTAAAATTAGTCAACTTTAGCTGAATTGGCATTTTCTCACCTTTTAAGTACACTTTTTAGGTTCTAAATACTCTAACTTTGAGTTTTAGGTTACTCTTTTCTTTTGACTACTTTTTTATAACGGTTGAAAATACTATTGTCTGTTATTCAATTTTGATATTAAATTAACCCTTTTTGAATTAGAAACTTGCTTAATCTCTTGTTTTTAGTTTATTTGTGTGAATAAGAGAGTTGAGGTTATACTTGATGATTTTATCACTAAAGTCCCTTGATTTTGTAGGTTATTGGAATGATTTGAAAGAGGAGTTAAAGTACCAAGGAGGTGGAGCCCAGAAAAGACAGAAAAAGCACTAAAAAAGAAGGCTACAAAAGGTCGTAGGACGCTTGATTGCCCTTTTCTTGGGCCTTGGCGTTGGACTCGCGCAACCACGCCTGATTGACCTTTTTTGGGGCCCTCAGTGCCAAATGTCTCACATGGGCGCCTGACTGCCCTCCTTGGGACGCTGAGCGCCAGCTTTAATGTACTTTACACTGCCCGGTTCCCCCTTTTAGAGTCCTAAGTGCCACTCCTCTCGCACACCGCCTACTTGCCCTAAGTAAGGGCGTTGAGCGCCAGCTTGTTGGGCTTGGACTATGTTTTCTTATCTATTTAAGGACCTGTACATGTTAGGGTTTGTATCTTTTGGGCGGTAGAAGCACAAAAACACTTTTCGACCCTCTGGAGGCAGAATTGGATGCGGGAGCTTTCCTCTTCAGTTTCTAGGGTTTTTCTATCACTTTCATTCCATTATACACCTAGTTTCTCCATGACGATGGAGAACTAAACTCACTTGTTGTTGGGGAAGATGTAACCTCTTAACTCTCATGTATTGGAATATGTTCTAAACTATTTTATGCTTCCTTCATTGAATGTTAGTGATATTCTTCTATTCGTAATGCTAGTTTTGTTTTAGCTATTCATGACTTAATATTTGATTTGTCTAAGCATTGGGAAATATCTTATGAATCATGATCTGGAGAATTTCACCCAAGGGAACTATTGCCTAAACATAGGGATAGAATGTTTGGTTGTCTTAAGCTTTTGTTCGTATTTCATAATTAATTATTAAGGATGTAAGACATTTTGCTCTAATAATTGAGGATAGGCTTTTTACACCGAGACATTGGGTTCTAAGTAATTTAGAAAGTGACATTGACATTTAATGAAGAAGATGAATTCTTATATGCATGAGGGTGATTAGGTGAAATCTAAACCCCAACAACATACTCAACTCATATTATAAAAATCGTTCATTCACCTTTATGTTTCTCCTCAATTGATCAAATTGCATTCATATTTACTTTTATTGCATTTGCATTTTAAACCATGAAATTGTTCTTAAATCTTAATTAGTTAAGATATTACATGATTGTTTAGTGTCGTGAGTCTTTTGGGATACGATACTTAGTTTTACCATTTTATATTACTTGATACGATTTAGTACATTTGTCGAGGTCTTAACACTTTCCTACCATGATTTCACTACTTTAGACTTGTTAGGATATTTACATTACTTAAAATTAGTCTACTTTAGGTCAATTGGCATTTTGTCACCTTTTAAGTACACTTTTTATGTTTGAAGTAGTCTGATTTTTAATTTTAGGTACTTGAACCATTTAAAGTTATTTCTTAGCTTCATTTAACAGGTTTAAACTTGTTAGGATATGAAGACTACATATTCTTGTTGAGATTGTTGACAACACAATATCTATATCACTCTGGTTTTTTATGATGACAACACATTTTTAATAACATGTGTATTGTTGATGTGTTACATGTTCTGCTGCTTATTGATTGATATCTTGTTGAACATGTTTTTTTGTTTATCTTCATATGTGAATGCACATTTACTGAGCTTGTATATGTTACATCATATCTGGTTGCATTACACATGTTTTGAAAGAAGAAAACCACATGCACTTTCATGCACTTAAATTTTGTGGCATAACTGTAAGTTGTAAGTCGACTTCATTATGGGGGAAGTCGAATTAAGCTCGTGACTATGCAAAGATTTTGAGAAACAGTGCCATGTGAGATTTTGCATTGAAAAGAATTTCAAAATGAACTGTCATGTTGAAGTCGACTGTGTGCACCACACATTCGACTATATTAGTTGCTTGATTTGAAATTCTGTTGTGCTCATGAACAGTAACGGCTATATTTTTAAAAGTTAGTTGAGCATTGAATGTTAGTCAACTGCATTGACTCAGAAATTAATTGGTTTGACTGGACTACTACTATTGTGTCTTAACTGTTATAACTGATTTAATTCAGTCGACTCTATTAGTAGTATAATCGACTATAAGAGCGTCTGATTTATAGAAATCTATAAATAGACGACACCTGAGCTGTTTCAAAGAACTTTTGGAAATCTAACATTTTCACATTCTGTTTCAGATTGTTTCTTTGAAGATTAGAGCTCCAAGAACTCATCAAGAACACGGTTGTGATCTTTCTTTGAATACTTTCTAAAGGAGAATTGGATTACGCATACTTCTTGATCAGAATCTAAACAATTGAGGTGTTTTTGGGTTGATCAAGATTCTTGTTGGCATCCGTGGTGATTGTTGTGTTACCTGTTGTGACTACAGGGGTTTGACTCGTGGAGTTTGGTACACTTTGAGGATTGTTCAAAGTGGGTTACAGATTGCAGGAGAGGGGACATCTTGTTAAAAGTCTTGCTGTGTTGTATGCCTATACTTTGGTTAGACGATTAGAGAGGTGTTTTATATTTTTGACGTGGAAGTCTTCTATCAAAGCCTTGTTGTAAAAACCTTGACCATTATAGTGCATTTGCTTCCTAGTACTAGAAGGACACTGGATGTAGGCATTGAGGTCGAACCAATATAAAAACCTATGTTTGAATTCTCTATCCCTACTCTTTTACATTCAGTCAACTTTACAATTCTCGTAGTCTACTTCAATTTTCTGTTGCACTTAATTTTCTATTACTTGCAATGCAAGAAAGTTTGTAAAGTTTTGTACTTTGATTCAAAGATTGCGAAAAGACTCTGATTTTGAAAACTCACCAATTCACCCCCACTCTTGGTGTTAAAACGAAGCCTACTTGTTTCCCAACAATTCTTAGCCTAGTTTAGGTTAATTTCAAATTTAGGTTAGTTTTTACCTTTCTTTTACTAGTTTAGTTTGTAGTTGTAGGTCTTAGGTTTATTTTTTTTGGAGTGTTCCTACAAGTCTCCACCTGTGTTTCATGGTTGTTTCTTCATTTTCAAAATAAAATAAAGCATCCAAAAACAAGTTAGCTCATATATTTCAAAGTAAGCTCAGTTCAAACAGTTTAATATTAACATAATTTAGGCAATCAAATAGTTATTTAAGTACCTACTCACAAACCTATTTTGGTGAAGAACCAGCTACAGAATCACAATCAGCAGACCAATTCCTAGTGGGTTGCAAGATTGATGACAAATTTCTGCAAGGAAATAAAACTACAAGATGTTCAGCCATGGTCTAAATGCCAAATAGAAGAAACGGAAAAATCGGACTCAAACAAAGACCCAAAAATTGGTGGTTTGAGATTCCAAATCACACAACAGAAGCTATAGATCAAAATTAACCACTTCAACAACTATGTTTGATGAATTGAAACATGATAAAACTCAAATTTAACTCAAAACCAAATTGCTACTCAAAATCACCTTTCTACTTCAAAAAATTGACTTAAAATTGGTGGTTTTGGAAGTGATTTTATGCCTAAGCAATTCTGTCAGTTTGATAATCATTTCATCCATTTTAATTCATCAAAATACACTTGTTTGAACTCTAATTAGGCACAGAACATAACAGCAACTCAGATTGAATTTGCAAGTTCCAAAAATGGCTCAAATATAATGTTTGACATACTAAATTGCATACAGGTTATTCTAACTTCATATCCATGGTTCTAACGGCTTTAATACATCAATTTGGACTTTTTTAAACTTCCAAACATTACAAAATTACATCAGAATGAAAAATGACCTGTAATGACTCAATTATGCAAAATGTTGATCAACCATACCACCAAATTTGAGGTTTAGGGAATTCTTTGCTTTTGACCACTTTCCTAGCATCATTTCAGTACTTTAGACTTTTTAGGTTGTTAACATTACTTAAAGTTACTCTACTTTAGGTGAATTGGCAATTTCTCACCCTTTAAGTGTAATTTTTAGGTTGAAACTACTCAAACTTTGAGTTTTAGGTACTTGTTTGCTTTTTGAGTAGTTTCCTAACTTCATTTGACTACTTTAAAGTTATTAGAATATTAACATTAGTTAAAATTAGTCTACTTTAGGGGAATTGCCAATTTCTCACCTTTTTAGTAGACTTTTTTAGCTTCTAACTACTCAAACTTTGAGTTTTAGGTACTTGTTTTCTTTTGAGTAGTTTCCTAGTGTCATTTCACTACTTTAGACTTGTTAGAATATTAACATTAGCTATTGTTAGTCTACTTTAGGTGAATTGCCACTTTCTAACCCTTTTAGTCGACCTTTTTAGGTTCTACATACTCAAACTTTGAGTTTGAGGTCATTTTTTGCTTTTGAGAAGTTTTCTAGCTTCATTCCACTAGTTTAGACTCGTTAGGATGTTAACATTACTTAAAATTATTGTACATTAGGTCTAGTTGCAATTTTTCACCCTTTAAGTACACTTTTTAGGTTCTAAATACTCAAAATTTGAGTTTGAGGTAATTCTTTATTTTGGCAAGTTTCCTAGCTTCATTCCACTAGTTTAAACTTGTTAGGATGTTAACATTACTTAAAATTAGTGTACATTAAATTTAGTTGCAACTTGTCACCCATTAAGTACACTTTTTAGGTTCTAAATACTCAAACTTTGAGTTTGAGGTAATTCTTTGCTTTCGACAAGTTTCCTAACTTCATCCCACTATTTTAGACTAGCTAAAATTAGTTAAAATTAGTCTACTTTAGCTCAATTTTAAATTTCTCACCCTATAATTACACTATTTTGGGTTCTAAAAACTTAAACTTTGATTTTTAGGTAATTCTTTGCTTTTGACTCCTTTCGTAGGTTCATTACACTACTTTAGACTTGTTAGGATGTTAACATTACTTAAAATTGGTCTACTCTGGGTGAATTGGCAATTTCTCACCCTTTTAGTAGACTTTTTTAGGTTCTAACTACCCAAACTTTGAGTTTTAGGCAATTGTTTGCTTTTAAGTAGCTTCCTAGCTTCATTTCACAATTTTAGACTTGTTAGAATGTTAACATTACTTAGTATTAGTCTACTTTAGGTCAATTGTCAATTTCTCACCTTTTAAGTACACATTTTTAAGTTTCAACTACTCAAACTTTGAGTTTTAGGTAATTCTTTGCTTTTGACTACTTTCCTGGGTTCATTTCACTACTTTACACTTATTAGGATGTTAACATTACTTAAAATTCCTCTAGTTTAGGTGAATTGCCAATTTCTCACCCTTTAAGTAAACATTTTAGGTTGTAAATACTCAAACTTTGAGTTCTACGTAATTCTTTGCTTTTGACTACTTTCCTAGCTTCAATTCATTATTTTAGACTTGTTAGGATGTTAACATTACTTAAAATTAGTCTACTTTAGATGAATTGACAATTTCTCACCCTTTTAGTAAACTTTTTTAGATTCTAGGTACTCGAAATTTGAGTCTTAGGTAGTTGTTTGTTTTTTAGTAGTTTCCTAGCTTTATTTGAATATTTTAGACTTGTTAAGATAGTAACATTAGTTATTGTTAGTCTACTTTAGGTGCATTGTCACTTTCTCAACCTTTTCATAGACTTTTTTAGGTTTCAAGTACCCAAATTGTAAGATTTAGCTACTTGATATGATTTGACATGTTTCGTAGCTTCATTTAACAACTTTAAACTTGTTCGGATGTGTAGAACACACAGTCTTATGCTAATTTAGGTGAGTTCCCAATTTCTCGCCTATTTAGTACACTTTTGTAGGTTTTAAGTAGTCCAATTTTGAGTTTTAGGTACTTGATCTAATTTGACATGTTTCTTACCTTCATTTAACTAGTTTAAACTTGTTAGGATATGAAGATCACACATTCTTAGGTTACTTTAGGTGAATTTCGAATTTATCACCTATTTAGTACACTTTTTTATGTTTTAAGTGTCAAATTTTGAGGTTTGAGTAGTGATCTTTATAAGTTATCTTAGGAATCAAAACTTCACTGAATTTTTTTCTCATTTCTAGTCCATTAGAATTGGTGTAGATAGTTTTAGGTCTCTAAAACAGAATGGACATTTTCATCCTTATATATTTCACCCTATTCTAGTGTAACTTTAGGTACTCAATAGTCAAATTTTGATTTTCTTCTTATTTTCGATTTGTGACTTCATTTTTATCTTTCTTTTATGTTTTAAAAGTTGTCTAGATAGTTATTTTACAGTTTCAATTAGTACTTTAATGAAATTTTCGATCTTAGCACTTTTAGCCTATTCTACTTACTACTTTAGGTTCTAGGTTGTCATATTTTTCGTTTTAGATACTTTTTATAGTGTGAACTTTTTTATTAGCTAGGTGTTACTCTTCTAAACTTGTTAGGATATTTTCTTTCTAGTTTAGGCTAGTTTAATGCACTTTGCAAATTTTTAGCATGCTAGTCAAAATTTTTGAGGTTTAAGTAGTGATTTTTAGAAGTTGTCTTAGGAATAACTTCTTCACTCAATTATTTGTCATTTCTATTCCATTATAACTTTTGTAGATAGTTTTAGGTCTCTAAAACAAAATGAACATTTTCAGTCTTAGCAATTTCACCCTATTCTAGTATAATTTTAGGTGCTCAATAGTTAAATTTCTATTTTGTTCTTATTTTTGAATTGTGACTTCATTTAAATCTTTCATTTATGATTTAAAAGTTGTCTACATAGTTATTTTACAGTTTCAATTGGTACTTTAATGCACTTTTCATTCTTACCACTTTTAGCCTATTATACTTACTAGTTTAGGTTCTGGGTTGTCTTATTTATTGTACACTATCCAGAGACATGCTTTTATTATCCAGAGACATACTACAGACAGAAAATTGAATTGAGAAAGTAAAAAATAATTCAACTGCAAGAAGAATTTATTCTACTCTAATTATTTAGACAAGCTTTGATTAAGTGTTTTCTTCCTTAAGAGATAGAAGAAGTTCTCTACACTCCTTTCATATGAACCCTACTTTCATAAAGAGGGATGCTTATCTATAGTTGGGAAGAAAATATTGTTACATTGGAATAATAATAATAGCATATTATTACAAGACTTACACTTGTAAATGGTAATGAAAGTACAAGAACAAAAAACAGTTCAAAAAGGGAACTAATTCATGTGGAGTGTTGCTATGAATATTGCAACCTTAGGTACATGAAGGGTTTGCTTCACAAAAAACTTGGAGAGAATCTGCTAAGATTACTAAATCTAAATGGGTAAAACTAATGACTCTATCTTCTTAGAAATGCATCTCTATATCAATTCTTCCTCAGTTCTTATTACAACCCTCTCCTAAATATAGCTCACTTATGAGCATATTTTATGCTTCTATCACCCAAGGAGAAAATAAATGAAAGGTAAGAAGAATCAAAAGACTAAGGTTTAAACTTGTGGTTATCATGTCTAAATATTGTGGACAAATATGGCTAATGCACTCACAAAAACAACCATTGTGATGTTACATGTATACATTAATGCCTAATCTAGTCACAACACCAACCACAATGCAGTTACACCAATGCCTAATTCATTACTTCTGTTAATCTTTGTTTCAGTGAATTTCAAGTTCAGATCACACCTCTTTCATTTATCACAATCAGTTTCAAACCATTCATAATCAAGTTTGTCAAACCTCACACTATACAAAATGATAAAAATCCAATCATCAGAACCTCAAACTCAAAATGAACATTCACAACATTTTAGAACAACATCAAATTCAGGAAACAAGAATCAAAATAAAATGACAGAGCACATCATATCATGAAAATCCAATTTAGCCTTTGCAGCAAAATAAAATGGCAGAGCACATCAAATTCACCATGACTTTGCAGCACCAACCCATACCTTGGCCTTTGCTTTCCTTGCCTGTTTGTAACATCCCAAGTATATGATAAAGATATATATATACATTATCATGAATAATACTAGAAAGCAGTTAGAGAGGTACTTAAAGTATTAAGCTTACAGTCATCCAGCTTGGCCATAACTTTAAAACTTTAAGTACAAGAGAGTAATAGGATTACAATCATCCTAGAAAGAGTACAAGAATTTAAAACTTTAAACATAGCAAGGTTCTTCAAAATAACATAGGCCAAGAAGAATAAAGCCTAGTGAATCTAAATTGTAGCATTGTCATCACCCTTCAAAGTAGTCTCCAAAGGAACCTCCTCGTCATCTGCTCCCATCCAAGTGGATGATCATCGCAAAAGAAAACACATACAACATGGCACAAACACAAGCAAGCAAGCAAGGGTGAGCTAATTATATAAAAGCATGCAACTTAAAAGCATATACATACAAGATTAAACTTCATTCAAAAGCAATTTAAAGCATACATCTTAACATGTGATATTCTAGACTTGACTCGTCCGGACTTTAGAATGATAGTCGAGCTATGGCGGGTCACGCACCCGTGGTGGCTTATGATACTTGGGTTCCCCACCCTACCACACTCACGAGGTTAGTTTGTTCCGCATCTTGGAGCATACTAGGAGCCTCCAAGACTAAGACCTCCTGCTACTCCTCACCACATGGTTCAATCCTCTCTACATGAGAAGAAAGGCCATTGGAGCTTCAGGAAGACCCCCAAGACTGAGCTCCTACTTTCATTCTAAACACTAAGAATCTTACCGAGAGATTCTACACTTTGAAACATACTTCCTTTACTTAATAACCACATAATTTTACAGCCAAAATAACCAACCATTTCATAATAACACACACTCGCAGTCAAGCTTCAAAAACCAAACAAATTCACCATGATTCAACACAGAACAAACTTAAGAGAACATAGAATAGACGTTCTTCTTTTTACAAAGAGCATAAAACTCGCACAACGAATCCATACTGATTCGCATAGCGCACCAACCTGTCTCGCCTTGCGAGTTAAGTCTGATTAAGTGTCATACTTTGAGTCTTTCGCATAGCGCACACAGGCCGCATAGCGAGAGACTGGACAAAGAGCCCCTCCCTAGAGCGACTCGCTATGTGAAACTATTCGCATAGTAAGTCTGCATGATCTACAAAACGCCAGTTCTGCAAAATCATGTGACTCACACCTCTCCAACCACTTCCAACCCTCCAACCTAACTTCTAACACACCTAATTCTTGATATGGACCTATTTAAGCTTGTTTAGATGGGTTTTAACAATTATACAATGGTTCTAAAGTGGTTTAAGCTTGAATCTTACTTTAGTTTCTTGATTTCCATAACTTAAGGACCCAATTTCTATTATACCAGTTCTAGCATGTTTTAGTTCAATGTTATGTGCCTAACAAGTCTTAATTGACTTATCTAAACTTCCCAAACCAACCAAAAGCACTCAACACCTCAAATACTCAAAATCACCCTCTCACTTCCCTTCAACCTATCTAAAGTGTTTCGTAAGAGTCAATGGCCTATCTAGTTATTATCACAACAGAGTTCTTACCCCCAACCCCTTCTTACTAACCCAATTGGTCATCGAAGAAGAATCAAAGGTCTGACGCATCAAACTCACCATGAACGTCAGTACATATGACTAGTCACAACTTACTAGACTAGGCCAAGGCTGCTCTATGATCAGGGATTTACCGACTCCAGTTTTTATGATTTCTCTATCCTACCAACCAAGTGCTCTCAACAAGTTACAAATGAATTATCCAAGTTATCCAAACTGTTCTATTGTGCTCTAGACCTCAAATGCCCAATTTTAATATCTCACTTCTTCTCACAGTAACCTGAAACAATAATTGTGCACATAATTACTACCCATAGCAATGCTAATTAAAAATCCCACCCTAGACCTTTCCAAAACATAATCAATCATAGTCAATAACTCATTCTGAAACAGATCATATTCATCAAAACCAGACACAGGAAATCAATCACAGGCTCATCATTTGCGCAATCCAGTTCATACCAAAACCAAATGCGTAAAATAGTGACAACACAGTCCCAAAAGTACATCGTCTTTTGAATTCAACATGCATAAAAACACTAAAACATATTCAACCAAAAATAATTAGCTCCCCTTACCTCTTTTCTTCTCACAGCACAGCTTACTTGAGACACCCTAACAATGCTTCCCAACACAGAGTTGATCTTACAAGATCTACAGGTCACCAAAGTGGTGATGAGAACAACCCTTTGAGCTAGAGTAAATAGAGAAATCAAAAGGAAGATACACAAAGCACATGCAACCAACAAAATCGCATGCCCTAGGCTCAAGAATAGTGGAAAGAAAGAGGGGAAATCAACTTACCAGTTGGAATGAAGAAAACGTTCGGTAGAAATAAAGCCCTCTACGTGGTGAACGCTTGAGTACCTTCAGATTAAAGATTGTAGGTTCAGTTGGATGGAAATCTAGAGAGAAGGTAGAGCATTTGAGGAACTTAAGGTTTAGAGAAAGAAAGGTGAGTTAGCTTATGAAATCAGATTTTTGAAAAGCCTCCTTCTAAGGCTAAGGTACCCTTAGCTTTATGGGCCTGACTACCCCAACATACGGCCCAATGGCCCTAAATTTCTAGGCCCTTACACTGGTCACGTCTACTCCCAAGACTTTATTCCCCCCTTTCTTGGTACAATTCCAATTCCTTCTCAACCTAACCTTATTTTTTTGGAATGGAAGTGAATTAAGGTTTTTCATTATATTATCGTCATTTGCACACAGTTCATTCACATAGAAGGACCTTACCTCATCATAGAGCCCTTAGATTGGCCTCGTCCTATGATAGTGGAAGCCCTGGTCACGCCGCCACAACACCGTCTTCACGCTGCCACAACATCGTCGTCACGTCGCCATAACACCTAGTCACGCAACCACAACATCGTCATCACGCTGCCAGAGCACCGTCGCCAGGTCTCACAACACTGTCGTCACGCCATGAAAGTAACCTCGTCAAGAAACACCTTCAAACAGCCCCTTTGCAACAATGTAATCCCTCAACCACCACCCTCCTCATCGACACTCTCTTCACGTCAACACAACGATTGTAGAAGAAAAGGGTTAGGGTTCGGGGTTCTGAACGAGAGAGAAAGATGCGATGCTTGGGGGGTTCTGAATTGAGAGAGGAAGAATTGAAGGAAAGCTTGCGCAAAAACACAAATTAGGAGAATGGGAGAGGAAAATCCCAATTTCTGACTTCATTAAGTCCATGTCTATAACGATGGCTAAAAGCCTTGATAAATTTGTTGTCCATTACCGATGGGCATAAGCCATCCGTAATCACCATCTCACTTAATCGTCAGTAAATTTTTGGTATATCATCTTTACTAACGAACCAAAAACCGTCCGATCGTCAATATTAATTCTTCGATAATTACTGCATTTCTTGTAAGGTGGCCGTCAACAGAGAAGACGATTTTGGAATTGAGCACGAGACAGGAGATAAAGAGATAACTCTTATTTCTTAGGATTTTTATTTGAAGAAAAGTTTAGAAGTGGCCTGAATACAATTTTTTCATGCAATCCTCCATTTTAATTTTCACACTTCCACAAATTACACACATGACAACTATGAATCATTATACGTGAAAATAGGAGTATCGTCTCTCACGTATGTAAAATTTTAATATCGTTCAAAATTAGAGACTAAAATAAATATATTTTAGAAGATAAGAATCAAAATGCTACTATTTTCAGTTTTATATAATTTTACAAGGAAAAGATATATTTAATTCTAATGTATAATATTGTAAATAATAATATTAAAATAACTGATGAAATTATTGTCTCGTTATATAATATACTTTTAATAAAAATAATAATTTTTTAACTATTTTATAGTCATGACAATGTTATTTTTATATTAAATATATAATCTCAACTTTTTTAACGTGTAACAATAAAAAAATAAAATGTCAAAACAAAATAACACTAATTGAAAAAAAATAAAAAATAATTAATTAAAAATATAAAATTATTTAATGTTATAGTCGACTGATTGGATAGAGTGAGAAACGAGATGAAAAAGATTGAGTGGTTGATGTGTAAGAAAGCGTCTTATAGCCCGTCAATCCCGACAAAAATTGTTTGAACAGAGTTAAAACGCAATTAATGTTACAACACTATTAATGAGTGATTAAGATTTACATTAATGATAATTAAAAAATAAATTAATCAATTAAATTCTTATAAATTCTATAAATAAAGGATTAATTCCAAAATAAACTCAATTTTATCTACAATTGGATTACTATAAACCTACAGAAAAAAAATTCAGATATAGGAACTTCTTCCCGACATCATTTTCGTCCTAATTCAGCTTAAACATTTAATAAATCAAAACTATAATAAAAATTTAATTAAAAATATTTAAATTATTTTCTTAACTCTTTTCTTTATTTTTTTATCGGATCCAGTGTGCGTTCAATGTGCTAAACTATATAGGTTGTATAAAGAGTTAAGAAAAAAACAATCTATTTTTCGTTAGATTAAAAAACTTTTTCGTTTTTTTTATCTTGTTATGACGGTCTGACCAAAATTTATGCACTTCAGTTGTGTACTTATCCACTGTCCACAAAGGTTATATTTATTAGTCATATCATTTAGATTAACTTTTACGAAAATAATTTCTATTAGTTTATGGCTCTAATGACACCAAATAATACTCTAATCAAAGCACACGTGGAAAATTATGTGGAGGTGAATTTTCTAGATATTTAGGAAATTTTGGTTTCCAAGTTTGCTTGTTTGTACATACATATACACAAAAACGTATATTATCTTACTTTTGAATGGTTCTTGCTCTTGATATATATATATATATATATATATATATATATATATATATATATATATATATATATATATATATATATATATATATATTGAATTTTTTTAATACCTTTACTTATTTCTTATTTTGTTGGCACTTCTCTGTACTTTCTTAAAATATCATTATAGGTTCCCATCACCTGTTTCATTTTGAATGATTTTGTTAAAATATACAAAAAGTAAATTTAATTTTAAATATTTATAATCTTTCTTCATATTTCTTATTAAGTTCTATCTTATGCACACATAAATAGTTACATTTAATAAATACTGTCCATTTATCACATTACACCACTAAGAAGAGGATCATAAATCTTTTACTTTATTAATAATTAATTATGTTGGTTTTAGAAATTAATGGTCAATAATTTATCATAATAATGTCAAGACCATTAAACTATGAAGAGAGTGAAAGTCAGGTCTAGGTGTAAGGAATTTGAAATTCAGAAAGTAAAAGACAAGTGTGTAGATGAGTAGCTAATCAGTATTGACAGTAGTTTATAAAAGTTTTGAAACTTGATACCACTTTTTACATGCATCTTTTTTCTCCGAAGTTTAGAACTTCTATTTTTTCCTCCTTCTCTCTAAATTTCTTCTTCTTTCTCTCTATAAATTCTCATCCTTTTTTTCTATCGATCGTCATTCAGGCAACATTTGAGTCCTCCAGGTGCTAAGGGCTTCACTTTGCACCGATCAAGATTTTGTTTAGAGTTGGTAAGTTAAATTTCCTCTTCGTCCTTTGAGGTTCTTGCGTTTCTAATGCATCCAAGCACCGTTTGGCTTGCATGTGTTCATCTAGTCCTTTTCTGAGTATGTATTTTGTCCTTGGTTCCATGATTGGTTCCTTTTAACCAATAAAGGTTTGTAGGAAAACATAGAAGTTACTTGCAGGATAGGCAATACTGTGGAAGCGTAGCAGTTTCTGGGTTTCGAGGTAAGGGAAGCTTGTAATTTAATTATGAATTTCTATTTTGAATGGTTGCATGATGCTTTGTTTTGTTATTTGGTGGATATGAAATATTGATGTTACTGCATGTTCGTTTGTATGTGTTGGTGATTGATAAATGGCATGAACTGGGTAGGAATAGGGTTTGATCTTAAGTCTACAGTATTCTATAGAATTCTTTACCTATAGCCGAGAGTCATTTGTGACCGTTTGGTTTTCTCTTGGTGTGTTTGGTCTTAACTAGATTCTTCTTCTGTAGAGTATCTCAGTTAATGACTGATCGGTATTACATTGTTAGTGTTCAGTCTAAGTATATTGGTATATTTCCACTTAGTAGTCGGCTTACTTAAGGTATTCAATAGAAGTTAAGTATTCGTTATTACACTCGTTTTTAGTATATAAATAAATGTTATGTTATTTTCGTGGTCGGACTTACATATATATTTTTATAAGTTTAGTAGTACTCGGTCTTAGTAGTGCTCGGTCTTGTACTAAGCATTCGGTCTCGTTGTATTATTCAGTCATACACTTGTATTTGGTACTACTAGTATTTGGCCTAAACTAATAGTGTTCGGTCCAACTCAATAGTGTTCGGCCTAATTCTTAAGTGTTCGGCCTTTAAGTGTTCGGCCTAAAACAATAGTGTTTAGTATAAGCCTTAAAGTGTAATGTTCAACTAAAGTACTCAGTATGGTAATAGTGTTTGGTCATGTTAGTATTCTTCCGTTCGGTTTGGTTCATAAGCATGTTAATTTCCTTCTTGTCGATTTGTTCAAGAATAGGATGTTTATTTTAATGTTCGGTTTGAACTTGATTGTTGAATAAGTATGACGAATATTAAAGTATCATATGAATTAAAGTGTATGGATATAAAAGAGAATTCCAGGGTGGAATGTCTTATGGTTGGTTATGGAATTTTAAAGTATGAATGTGGTTATGCTTAGCTGGCGTTTATCTTGATATTTTGTGATTACTCATTCTCACGTAGAGAGGAGTAATTCATGTGTAAGAATGGCAGGAAGTCCTAGTCCATAAGGGTAACTTGGGCGAGGTATAACGGACTAATCTCGAGTGGCAGTTGTTGAGGGCATCCCAGCTATTACACCATCCGGGTGCGCAAACGTCGTAGTTACATAATCCATACAATCTGGATGAGTCAAGTCAGTAGTCGGTCATTGCATGTATATTCATTTTGGTTATGGTTTGAAATGTATGCATGATGTTTGTATGGTATAAATGAATATGTTATGTTATTATGATTAATTAAATTACATAAGCTTACTCTACTCTCTTGTCTTGTCTATGTTATCCGTCTGTCTTTTTCCTGTCGCAATGACCATCCTGTAGATGTGAGCAGAAGGGGACGAGCGTTCACTGGAAGAAGCCTTGGAAGGAAAAAATCCTGAAAATTTATCTTAGTACAATTTGGTCAGTAGGATTAATATTTTCTTTTGAATCACGATTTAAACGTAATTTTGGAAACATTCGGCTTATTCTCATATTTTGTAACAGACTTTATGATCTTTCCTAAGATTTTAAATATTTGGATATTTTAGATATCCAAAACTTATATTATAAATTTTTTAACTATCCTAACATATTATTATATGTTACCTCTTTATATAATTTTAAGCTATATTTAATGGGATATTGTAAATAACTACACTGAAAAGTAACAATAATAATTTATAGTAATAAATTTCACTAAAACGAATAAATCTCATATATATATATATATATATATATATATATATATGTGTGTGTGTGTGTGTGTGTGTGGGGGTTAAATATTTGTATGATTGATACAAATCTAGCCAACATAAAAAAAATGTGTGGGTTGTTAAATAATTAACACACTTAATTATTATCTTAGTTGAAAAAAGAACTAACATAAAAAGTAATTTATTTTGAAAAAGTAATTTTATAGTGATGAGAATCAATTAATTTTAAATAAAAGAAATTATATTGTGGAAAAAAAAACTAAATGCACTAAAATAAAAAAATAATTAGTACAATATGGATCACAAATTAAGCACAACTTGGACAAAGTAAGAGTTTGAAGGTGAAGATCCACAAGAGGAAACTCTTTCTTTGATGATAATAAAGTAGAATCATTAAAGGAACTCTTTTCCCTCCGTATGTTAATTCTATGAAGACTTTCTATATTAATTATAATATAAAAAGTTGGGGTGTTTCCATTTAGGGTTAAATGCATTCATTGGTCCTTATTTTTGCTGTCTTTCTTCAATTAGGTCCCTGTTTTTTACAAATGCTCAATTGGGTCCCTATATTTGAAAATTGACTCCAATCAAGGACATTCCGTGAACTTTGGTGAACGGTGTTAAATATGTTTTGTGTTGGCAACAGTACCTGTAATGGTGCAGACAGGTGGCATAGAATGGGGCTATGACATGGTTAGTATTTGAGTTTTTTAAGGATTAAAATTTTAAATAAATGTGCGAATTGGGAAATTGGGAATTTTAAAATCACGTGCTTACTAATGCTTAAGTTTCAGTAAGGGTAAAATAGAGAAATTGTGAAATGTGATCTGAGGTGATTAAAACAATTTAGGTTTGGAGAAATGTCGTGTGCGAAATTGGGGAAATAGGGTTCGTGGTGGTCGGGAATTGGGGAACAACGGTGAGCGGTGAGCGGTGCTTTATATCAGAGATTTGGCTGACAAAAAGGCACGTTTTGGGAGATAATCATCATCTATCGGTGGTTTTGTCGTGGAAAGGTGTGGAGAATTTGGTTGCACGTGTTGAGGTTAGTATATCGTGTTTTTTGGATAATGTGGCATGTAAAATTGTATTGTTACTTTCGATATTGGTCCCCCCATGTCTGATTCAGTAATGTGGTCCCCCATATTTGTAGTTCTGTCGGACTATTTTTTTATGCATATGCTGTTAAAGTGGTCTTGCAATGTGGTCCACCATGTGAATGTGGTTTTTATTTTGTTTAAGTCAAGTGTTGTTGCATGTTTTGTTTATTGCTTTGGTGATATAAGTCATACCCGTTATCTGGTTTAGTTATATAGGATATTTATATAGGATAACATGTTTTATAATTTGAAGTAACTTATAGGATCTTATTTTATAGGTTAAATATTGTTATTGTGTTGAAAATGGCGGATAAATTTGATGTTGTTTTTCACCATTGAGGGAAGTTTATGAAGAATGGGTCACTTAAGTACGAGGGAGAAAGTACAACTTTCTCTTTTGACCCAGACTTTTGGAGTTATTTCCTTATTGTTAGTGTGGTAAAAGGACTTGGATATGATGGCTTTAAGGAGTTATGGTATTGTGTAGGGGGTGGTTCTGTATTAGAGAATAGGTTAGAGCTTTTGACTGATGATACAGGAGCCATGCATATGAAAAATTTAGCTAGGCTCAACGGTCAAGTGCATCTATTTGTTGTTCACCTAGTCTCCCAACCTGAGATCATATACTTGTTAGAAAATGCTCCTCATGATATAGTTGAAGAAGAAGGTGAAAATTTGATGGCTGATAGTGGTAAGGGTGAGTGTGAAAAGGAAGGTGGTGGTGAGTGTGAAAAGGAAGGTGGTGGTGAGTGTGAAGGAGAAGTTGAAGGTGAGTGTGAAAGGAAGGTAGTGGTCAGAGAGCTGAACAAGGTGATGCTGAGTGTGAAAAGGAAGGTGGTGATGATGAGTGTGAGTAGGTAGGTGATGGGATGCTGAGTTTGAGCAGCCAGGTGATGGTGATACTGAGTGTGAGCAGGAAGTTGATGCTGAAGATATTGTACCTGTTGAACAAGAAATATGTCAGGGTGATGGGGTTGTTGAAGGTCATATTGAAACTGAGTGTGAAAGAGATACTGCTACTGTCCGTAGTTGTAGTCTCTAGTGGTGAGGATGGCAATGGTGATAGCAATGTTCATGTTAATGATAACTATATGGAAGGCTTGGTTGACTGTGAAATACAAGAGGATGTAGGAGATGGAAATTGCTTTGGTGATATAGAAACTGATTTGGAATATGGTTGAGAATCAGCCACTGAGTTTTCTGATAGTGATGTGGATGATGGCATAAAATCTGATGATAACAGAGGGTTGTCTGATGAAGAATGGGAATCTGAAGAGCTCGTTAGTGGAGCAGAAAGTGATGCAGAAGATGATGAAGAGAGTTATGGCAAGTTTGTGACATTTACTATGCCTAAATCAATGGTTGATTACAAGTGGGATTTGGGGACGTATTTTGCTCAGAAGGAAGATTTGTTGGATGCCATAAAAACCTATGCAATACAAAATGGTAGAAATATAAGATATGTAAAAAATGATAAGAAAAGGGTTAGGGCGAAATGTATGGGATCTAAAGAAAAGTGTCCTTGGTTGGCATATTTTGGTTATATGGATGCAATGAAAACCTGGCAATTAAGGACTATTGTTGATAACCACACTTGTAGTAGAGAACACAAGGTCAAATTACTGAATTCAAAATGGCTGAGCAAGAGATTGGAGAAAACTGTTAGAGAAAATCCAAGAGTTAAGGGAGTGGACATTGTTCAGAAGATAAATAGAAAGTGGAATGTAGGTGTATCTCAATCCATGGCTTATAGGGCTAAAGCCATTGCTTCAGACCATGTTGATGGGTCTTTCAAAGAGAATAATAAAAGGATCTACGATTATGCAAATGAGATCCTAACTCGTAATCCTGGATCCACAGTTCAGGTTAAAGTTGAACCAAATGAAACCCTGCAAGGACCTATATTTAGGAGGTTTTATGTTTGTCTGAAAGCCTGCAAGGATAGTTTTGTGTCTTACAGGCCTATTATAGGGTTGAATGGTGCATTTTTGAAAGGTAAATATGGTGGGGAAATGTTGACTGTTGTTGGAAGGGACGCAAATGACCAAATGCTTCCTATTGCATATGCCATTGTCGAAGTGGAGAACAAGGAAACTTGGAAATGGTTTATAGAATTTCTGGTTGAAGATCTTGGTGGGGCGACAATATGTGCATCATATACATTCATGTCAGATCAACAAAAGGTAATTAAATTAAGACTTCTATGCATATAAATAATTTTGTGTTACACATCTTTTTACTTTGTTATTGGAATAACAGGGTCTATTACAAGCTTTTCAAGAAGTGCTTCCAAGAGTTGATCACCGATTTTGCGTTAGACACCTATACGCCAATTTCAGAAAACAATTCCCAGGAAAACAACTCAAGAGGTTGATGTGGAAGGCAGCTACAACAACCATTCCCCAAACATGGGAAAAGGATATGACAAATATCAAAGAGCTGAACATTGAAGCTTTTAAATATCTGATTAAAATACCTCCCAGGTTTGTATTTCATAAACTGATTATTATTTTTGTTCTGGTTGCTCTGATGTGCTGCTTTTGCTTGAACTGTCCTGTTCTGTTTTGATTCCTGCACCTTGCCTTACCTAGCTGTGTAGGAAAATTGGTTTTGTCTTGTTCTGTATTGAACCACTTGATTTGTCCTGTTTTGCTTGTGAAAATTGTTACTGCACTGATTTTGATATTTGTTACAGCAATCTTTTGTTCTTTAATTGATCTAAATAGTCCACTGATTTTGATATTGTTGGTCTGTTATTATTACCACTTGAATAAGATGCAAAGACCATTGCTTATCATTGCACCTATCTCAGCTTTTGTCTGGTTAATATGTTACCATGTAGACACTGGTCGAGATCATGGTTTACAACCAAAAGTAAATGTGATACATTAGTAAACAACATGTCAGAGGCATTCAACAGTGTTATGCTGCATACAAGGTCGAAGCCAATAATAAGCATGATGGAGGACATCCAGATTTACATAATGAAAAGATGGGCAACTAACAGAGCAAAATGTCAATCATTGAGTGGGGTCGTCTGTCCTAAAATCAAGACTAGACTTAATAAGGAGTCCCAGTTAACTAAGTTCTGGATTCCAAGGTATGGTTCAATATGAGCATCATGTAACTTCACGTTTAAAATTGTCAATACTGAATAGTGGTTGTTCTTTTGCAGTTGGTCAGCAGAGAAGTTATTTGAAGTCCGTCATGCCTCTCAAGTTGGGGAGAAGCTTGTGGTTGATCTAGACAAACATGAATGCAGTTGCAGGAAGTGGGCTCTCTCAGGAATTCCATGTTGCCATGCGTTGGCTGCTATGAAGTTTCTCAACTTAGATGCAGAGGACTTCATACCTGGTTGGTTTAGGAAGGGCACATATGAAGAGACATACTCTTCAATTGTCTATCTGATAAATGGAAAAAACTTGTGGCAGGTTACACCATACAACGATGTATTCCCTCCAACAAAGAGAGCATTGCCAGGCAGACCAAAGAAGAAACGCAGGTTGGACGAATGGGAGTTGGTCAGGGATGAAACAAGAATGAGGAAGGGTGGTCAACGTAAAAGATGTGGAAATTGTAGAGAAATGGGTCACAATAGGAAGTCTTGCAAGAAATCAACCCAACAATCAGTTGTCACTGGCCAAACACAACAAAGTCAACCACCCAATGAACCAATCATGCCATCAGCAAATGAGGATCAAGCATAGAAATTTAATGTAGTTTTAATTGTTGTAATAAAGGAATGAACCACCTTATTTTTGTATTCAGCACTTTAATACTTGTTGTTGTGATAGAGGATCAACCTCTGATTTTGGTATTCTGCACTTTTTGTATTCAGTACTAATCTATTGTAATAGAGGATGAACCTCTGATCTTGCTGGCTTTCTGCCATCTTTAATCTATTGCTGGGTTTCTGATTTTGCAATGTTGGTTATTTGGTTAAATATCTGCCATTTTTAATCTATTGACACTGTTGGTTATTTGGTACAATAACAGTCAGCAAAATATGACTTGCAGTTTAGCAGTGAAAATATGACTTGCAGTCTCAACTTATATATATACTGATTGATGTCAAATATTTATAATACAAGTGGCTTGTAGTCTCAACTTATATTTGAGACTTGCAGTCTCAGCAAATATTTATATGACTTGCAGTGACAATATGACTAGCAGTCTCAAATATTTACTTATTTTGTACTACTTATAAGGATCAACAACATAATA
>NC_028358.1:10198793-10206003 GCF_000741045.1 Vigna radiata var. radiata
ATCCCCACCAGACCCAACCTTGATTTCGCCGAAGAAGAACCACCCTTCGAAGAAGAACCACCACCCTTTATCAGCTTCAGCTCAACACCCTTCCACGAAGAAGAAACACCCTTTAACGCACATGTTTTTATAAACTTAAACTTAATGTTCTTTCCCATTTTACCCTTACTTCATCTTAACCCACATGTTTTTTTCATTTTAATCCTTAATAAAAATAAATAGTCACCACGTAATGTTGTGTTTCATTGCCACTTGTCTCTACCATTACAGAAACTGTTGCCAGCACAGAACATATTTAACATTGTTCACCAAAGTTCACGAAATGTCCTTGATTGGAGTCAATTTTCAAATATAGGGACCCAATTGAGCATTTGTAAAAAACAGGGACCTAATTGAAAAAAGACAGCAAAAATAGGAACCAATGAATGCATTTAACCTAATAAAGTAGAATCATTAAAGAAACTCTTTTTCCTCCATATGTTAATTCTATGAAGACTTTCTATATTAATTATAATATAAAAAGTTGGGGTGTTTCCATTTCCTAATTTTTGTTCAGAATGAGGATATATAACCTCAAACCTCATTAATTCTATTATTTTGAATATATAACTCTTATCATAAATAATATCATTATTTATTAAATTGGAATTTTTTTACTTTACGCTTTTATAGTATATAATTAATTTTTTAAATTATATTTAAATCAGAAATGATTTTATAAGTTTAGTCTTTATTTTCTTAATCTAATAATTAAAAATGAGATACTACTTATTATCATTGTTTAGATTCGAGTATAGTATGTCCAGACGATAGTTAGGAAAACAGATACTGTTACAGAGATGCTTTTATGTAAAAGAAAGTAGGTGAAGTGATAAAAGAAAAATTAAAAGAAATTTTAAAGAAAGAAAACCGTGATTCCGTTTTCCAAATATTGTATTAATTTCGGCGAATCTGAACCTTTGAAAAGTCACCTCTCTCACACACAGTCTCTCTCGTATTCTGAAGCGCACACAATTTGACTTCAACCACTTTCTCTATTTATACGCACAGACACTCTCTTTTCTCCATCTCAAGGTGTTCAGATCTCACTCCTCCAATCCTAACGCAGCGTTTCAACGCCAACCCTAACCATGTCGCAGCAAACATGTTCTGCGGACCAACTAGCCCAATTTTTTGGCCCAAACACAACCAACGCCCAAGCGGCGGCCACGCTAATCTGCGACCAGTTCACCGCCGTGCGTAAGAATTTCACCGACACAGGCTACGCCATTGACAACACCTACCTCCTCTTCTCCGCCTACCTCGTGTTCTCCATGCAGCTTGGCTTCGCCATGCTCTGCGCCGGCTCGGTCCGCGCCAAGAACACCATGAACATCATGCTCACCAACGTGCTCGACGCCGCTGCCGGTGGTATCTTCTACTACCTCTTCGGCTTTGCCTTCGCCTTTGGCTCCCCTTCCAACGGCTTCATCGGGAAACACTACTTCGGCCTCACAGACCTCCACTCCCAGGGGTTAGACTACAGCAACTTCCTTTACCAGTGGGCCTTCGCCATCGCCGCTGCCGGCATCACCAGCGGCTCCATCGCCGAGCGAACCCAGTTTGTCGCGTACCTAATCTACTCCTCCTTCCTCACCGGCTTCGTCTATCCCGTAGTCTCTCACTGGTTCTGGTCCCCTGACGGTTGGGCATCCGCGTTCAAAAAACACAATCTTTTATTGTCCACCGGCGTAATCGACTTCGCCGGCTCCGGCGTTGTCCACATGGTAGGCGGTGTGGCAGGACTCTGGGGCGCCCTTATCGAGGGTCCACGAATCGGCCGATTTGATCACGCGGGACGCGCGGTGGCCTTACGTGGCCACAGCGCCTCGTTAGTCGTGCTTGGAACCTTCATGCTGTGGTTCGGTTGGTACGGTTTCAACCCTGGTTCATTCAACAAAATTTTAGTCGCTTATGACTCGGGGAGCCAGTATGGTCAATGGAGCGCGGTTGGGAGAACCGCGGTTACCACAACTCTAGCGGGGTCAACGGCTGCGTTGACCACGCTCTTCGGGAAACGCCTGATATCTGGTCATTGGAACGTCACCGATGTCTGCAACGGTTTGCTGGGAGGGTTCGCCGCCATCACAGCCGGTTGTTCTGTGGTGGAGCCGTGGGCGGCTATCGTGTGTGGTTTTGTGGCGTCCCTTGTTCTGATCGGGTGTAACAAACTGGCGGAAAGGGTTAGGTTTGACGATCCTTTGGAGGCGGCGCAGTTGCACGGAGGATGTGGCGCGTGGGGGGTGCTTTTCACGGCGCTGTTCGCGAAGAAGGAGTATGTGTTGGAGGTTTACGGGGGAGGGAGGAAGCACGGGTTGTTTATGGGTGGTGGATGGAATTTGTTGGGGGCGCACGTAATTCAGATTTTGGTGATTGTTGGATGGGTTAGTGCGACGATGGGGCCACTCTTCTGGGGGCTTAAAAAATTGAAGCTTTTGAGGATTTCGTCGGAGGATGAACTGGCGGGTATGGATCTGACCCGGCATGGAGGGTTTGCCTATGCCTACGAAGATGATGAGACTCAGAAGCATGGGATTCAGTTGAGGAAGGTTGAACCCAACTCCTCTACCCCAACCACTGATGGGGGATTATGATGATGAAGATTATGGTAGGTTCTGTTTTGGATTTGGTTCTTTTTTTACTGTTGTTGTAGATTTTTTGTGTAGAATGGAAAATATTGTTAATGTTGGTACATTGAACTCGAAGCGAAATCATTCAGAGAAAGATCCGAACGTGTCTGTCTTGGACCTGACAAATGGCTGTATAAACATTTTATTTACGGTTTTTTATTATAAAAATATTTTTTTTATTATCTTCACCACATGGATGAACTTTTGGTAACAGCTCAGACATCAAATTTTGATTTTCTGAACACTACGAAGTAATTTTTGCATAAATTAAGGAGTTTCATTTTCAATTGTTACATATATATCATTAATGTATTTTCTTTTCATACTTTCCGTTTTTCTTCCCACTCCACTTATCGCATAGTGATCACTTTCTTTGACGTTTGCCAACAACCATTATCTTCAAAAAGTAACGTCTCCCGTAATGACCAATTTATTTTCATATAAAGTTAATTTTGGAATAATTTTAATTTACGATTTAATGTTTTTTTTAAAAGTAAAATATTTTTAAAATTAAGAACATAATTTTAGAGTATCTAAAATTATTTTAACGTAAATTAAATTTTAAACTTAAAAATAATTCTTTATCAATGTGGATGTGTCACGGGGTCTTCAATGATATATGTTTATGAAGATAGAGCCAAACGCGCCTTCCACCTCCATCACACATATGCATGAGGATTATTTAGGTTATTTTTTGTTTGTCTCTTTTAGAGTTTTTTTAGTAGTTTTTTCTCTCTCTGTATGTATTATGATTTTTATAGGCCCTGCTGCTAAGAGTAAAGATTCTGATATATATATATATAAAAAGAGTTAGAGATTCTGTTAAAAGGTTTAAGTTAGTGTTGTTTTCCCCTCCCAAAAAGTTGGTTCTCCACATGACTCGGAAGTTAACTTATTTCGTTATAAATTTAAAAACTTTAATTTTAAAAAGTTTTTAGTCGAAGTCTAAAAGAAATTAAAGTTTCAGTCCTTTTAAAAATTGAGAGTTTATCTTGAGATGAGATATTCCAATGTTTTAGGATATTGAGATAACATGTTTATTTTATTATAATTTTATCTATAAAAATCACTTATTAAAAAATAATGAAGATGCATTGATAATGAAATATGAGATTATATATTTATGTTCATAAATAACATTTACATTATTAATTAATTTTTAACCACCTAAAAAGGCTAGTGTATATGTATATATTTTAAAATTATTTATATTTGATTTATAGTATTTGGTGGAAGGAAATAAATGTTTGTTAAATGGGCATGTGGTTAAGTGAACAGTGGTGGGTGGTACTGTTGGCTGTTATCTTGAATGGATTTTGTTTGAACGTGAAAAGTGGTGTTTGGGAGTTAACATAAAAGTATAAAGTAGCTTTCATTTCCAAGAGTATTGTGCCTTCATTTTTATATGTTTGATGCCAAACAATGCAAATTAAAAGGTTTTGAGCTAATTAATGAGTTTGAAATGTCTGAAAACCTTTCACGTTCAAATGCAAGTTTTGGTGATGGCATCACAATAATTTCTCATTCCACCACCCATTTCAACTCTATCTTTCAATCCCCACTTTCATACATTCTTCTCTTTTTTATTATTATTACACATGTTATAAATATATATATCTAATTCATAAATTAATTATAATTTTTTATTTATAATTGTGATTATTTTAGAGAGCAATTTAACTTATAAATTAATATTTAATTAGTTATTAATAGGAACCAATTATATTTGTTTTTAAAATTGATTATTATTTAAAGATTTTCTTGTAATATATATATATATATATATATATATATATATATATATATATATATATATATATATGGATTAGTTTGACATGAGTTTTTCTAGAAAATATGAGAAAAATGTTATCTCATTCTTCTTTCTAATATGGCTAAAGGGTGGTAAAAATTTGATTTTTCTTTTTATTCTTGTCTAAGGTTTCCATTATTACAAGCTAAGCATTTTCATACATAGAAACAACTTTCATTTTCTCACTGTCTTACAAAAGTTTTAGTCACCTTAAAGAATAAAGGTGAAAATTCTCATCTCCTTCCTCTTTTTTTCATTCTTCTACAATCTTTCACTCTTATAATATAAGATAAGTTCCTCTTTTTAAAAGCCTTCTATTCTTTTTCTTTTTTTCGTATATCTATTTTTTTTAGATTTTTTCTTATTTGTTCTTAGAAATCATTTTGGAATATTACAGTTTTTTTACTTATTTTTGATAAAAGTTTCATTAGGAGTTAGTTCGAATACAAATCCTATATTTTTAGCTTGTTTAAAAAAAATTTAACCTGCCTTGTTTTGGTCCATGGAGTTGTAAGGGTTATTTGACAAAACTGATTCTAGAAAGAAAAAAAAATCTTTAGATATGAAAAAATAGGATTTGATCTAAAATAAGTTTTTCATTTTTATTAGAAGTAAATAAACCATTTTTTTTATTGGAAAATTACGATAGGTTTGTTGTTTGAAATTAATTGTTGATGTTCATGTGTATATTTTTTTCACTTATTTTCAAAATAATAAAATGTCTTAATGATGCAATGTGTGAATTTTGAAAATTCTAGGTTAGACAATAAAATTTTGATGGCAAAGTGATATTTTTTATGTTTAAATTTAAAAAAAAAAAAAAAAAACGTGATTTTGGATTGAGTTCAGAGGATTCAATCTTCTAGACTTTTCACATAAACATGTTATTTTATATTATAAATTGGAAAATGTCTAAAATATAATTGTCATGTCGATTTTGTTTTTTATGTAAAATTTATTTTGTATATTGGTTGATTGATAAAGTACTAAAAATTGTTGATTGCAAATTATATGAGTGTGATTGCAAAATCTACAATAGATAATTACAAAGATACAATGACATAAGATCATCATAGACCAGAAGGTATATATTGACATCGTAATTGGGCTTGATGATATTTAGGGTATTAAAATTAGTGTGATCAAAATGTTGTTGAATTTAGTGAGATAAAAAACTCTAAATAGAATTGCTCAATAATTTTTATAAATTTAAGTAACATATGCAAAATGGTTCTTTAGATTGAATTATATTACTTAACACTCATCACATTATACTCTATTTTATTATATATAACATCTTGATTAATGATTACAATTTGATTAATGATTACAAAGTATTTTAAATTAAGTATTGTTTCATGTATTTATGAATTATCTTATTAATATATGATGCAATTTAATTTTGAATTATGTTCAACACCTTATTACATGAAGATAATTTACTTGAACGTATGATATTATTAATTTATTTGCATATTTTATTTGTATCAATTACATTATGATAATAAGAATTAAATGTGTCTCTGTATTGTGGAAATTGGAATCTTTACTTAAAACAATTTTTTTAACTATAATGTAATAAAAGTTTCAACAATTATACTTTTCACATGCATTTCATTATGATATTTTGATTAGAGTTAACTTAATTATGACTCAATTTCCTTTAAGCCTTGTTAGTAACATGTTTAAACTATGTTTAGTTAGTTTTAATCATGATCAATCAATTTTCTCCATGTTTGGACAATTGGTCATGCTATTGCGATCAATATATATTGGTCAGCATATACATTAGTTGAGGGAGACGAGTTGAATCTTTCGAAAGTTCTCAAATATGAGTGAGTTGCACATGAAGTACACAAGTATGTTACTCACTTCTAATTGTTATAATATTATTGCAAAATTGAAAAAGCTTTAATTGAGTTTAAAACTTCAAAACGTTGATTTTCATTTAATGGGCAACGGAAAAGTTTTTCAACGTTCAAATTCTTTAAAAAAAGGCTGCAACGTTAAAATCCAATTTTTAATGCTTTTATTTTCTTTTAATGGTTTGATTCTTTTCTAGCTGGAGCTCATTCTCATTTCAAGACACACCAAAAACCCAATCTTCTCTCATTCTCTTCTCTTCTAAGTTTTATCTTTTCTCTCTTTTCCTTCTCTAAAAAATATTTTGGGTTATTCTTATACTCTTTTAAGAGTTCCTTGCTAGTTCTAAGATCCTCAGAAATATTATGAGAAGTTCCTGTTGTATCCTGGGGGACTTGCGCACACCGCGGATAAGTCCTTAAGGACAATGACTCTACACGTCTCAGGAAAATTTGTTCGTGATTCTATCAGCCTTTTACAACAATCTTAAGGACTTATGGCTGACGTCAACAACATGCCTTCGGAGAACCAAACCAACAACATGCTTTCGGAGAATCCAACCGTTGTTCCTGGAACCCAGACGGTCTTCGCAAAATCACTTCCGAACGTGTCTAAAATTGAAATTTTCTCTGGACAGAATTTTCGACGCTAGCAAGAACGCATTTCCACCCTTTTAGACATGTATGGAGTTGCTGATGCTCTTTCATCTCCAAAGCCCGACTCTACTATTCCTTCAAACTTAAAACTAGTTGAAGAGTGGACTTACGCAAACAAGGTATGCCGACACACTCTGCTTAGTGCACTTTCTAATGATTTGTTCGATGTGTACTGTTCCTACAAGGAAGCAAAGGACATTTGGGACTCGTTA